>NW_028185939.1:383970-390950 GCF_003343005.1 Rhea americana
GGGGGCGGGGCCCGAGAAGGGGGCGGGGCCTGGCGCAGGGGCGGCGGGGCGCAGCCATGTCCTTCTGCTCCTTCTTCGGGAGCGAGGTGTTCAGGAGCCACTTCGAGCCGGGTGAGCAGGCCGGGGGGGACGCGACCGCCCCGCGAAGCCCTGGGAGCGGGAGCTGCAAGGCCCGGAGGGGGCAGGAGGGAGGCTCCCTCCCCACCCGTGGAGCCTGGGGGGGCCCCGAGGGGCTCGGGGGCGGGGGGATGTCCCCTATGGGGTCTGTAGGGAGCCCCTGCAGGGCTAGGATGGGTGCTGGGTGGGGGATGTCCCCTATGGGGNGTAGGGAGCCCCTGCAGGGCTAGGATGGGTGCTGGGTGGGGGATGTCCCCTATGGGGTCTGTAGGGAGCCCCTGTACGGCCAGGATGGGGCTTGGGGGGGGATGTCCCCTATGGGGACTGTAGGGAGCCCCTGAAGGGCTAGGATGGGTGCTGGGTGGGGGATGTCCCCTATGGGGTCTGTAGGGAGCCCCTGTACGGCCAGGATGGGGCTTGGGGGGGATGTCCCCTATGGGGTCTGTAGGGAGCCCCTGAAGGGCTAGGATGGGTGCTGGGTGGGGGATGTCCCCTATGGGGACTGTAGGGAGCCCCTGAAGGGCTAGGATGGGTGCTGGGGGGGGGGGGGGGGGGCAGAGGGTGCCGCTCCACAGGGGCTCCCCTCTGCCCCATAAGACCAGGTTGCAGGGGTGGGAGAGGTCCTGCCTGTAAGGGGAGGTGGGAGAATTCCCCTATAGGGGCTGGTTTGGAAGGGATCCATCCTGAAGGGCTGCAGAGGTGTCTCCTATAGGGGTGCAGGTCCCGCCCCAGGTCCCTGTAGGTCCTGCTYGCCTCCCCGGCCCTTGGGACGCGGCAGCAGGGAGCTCAGAGTCCACGTCCCAGCCGGGATATAAAGTCCGGCGCGCGCGGGCATACCCGTGCCCGGTGCGGGGCGTCCCCGGCGCCGCAGCCCTCGTCAGCGGCGACTGCGGCGCGCTGGCGCTGAGGGGGCTGCCCCCGAGCGTCCCCCTTTCCTCTTTGCTGTCCCCAGGCATTTACGTGTGCGCCAAATGCGGCTACGAGCTCTTCTCCAGCCGTGCCAAGTACGAGCATTCGTCTCCGTGGCCGGCCTTCACTGAGCCCATCCACGAGGACAGCGTGTCCAAGTACAAGGAGCGGCCGGGAGCTTTAAAGGTGCAAGTTCTCAGATGCTTGGAAAAAGTTGCAGACAAGCACAGCTCGTTTCTCACAGCAGACTCTGACTGTCCTCTTTTGAGAGCGAGCGCTTATTATCGGACTCTGCTTGTATTTCTAGGTGTCTTGCGGCAAGTGTGGCAATGGGCTAGGCCATGAATTTCTCAATGATGGACCAAAGAGGGGGCAGTCCCGTTTCTGAATATTTAGCAGCTCGCTGAAGTTTGTCCCTAAAGGTGAGGGCTGCACTGTGATAGCTTCTTATGCTCTTCAGCTTGGCTGAGCACTCCTACAATTGTCACAGTTGGAGCAACGATGTGCTTAGTAAGAAGCGTACTGTCCTCAGTTTCACTGTCATTTGCTTCCCAATTCCCTCCTGTGCCAAGCTTGGGCATGGGGATACACCTGGGAGCACCTCTATCGAGGTCCTGTCCATGTGAAGCCCTTCTGAGCTTCCTCTTCTTCCCTACGTAGCAGGACAGCTCTGATCTGGGATGTGGCTGCCCTAAACGCCACTGCAGAAAACACTGAAATGGTCATAAAATAAGTCAAGCAAAAAAAGCAAGGAGATGTGCTTCCCCAGGACCATGYCTTACTCCCACCGAAGCTGGTGAGACTTTCAGATCAGTCAGACTAGGAGCAGGCACAAGGGAGAGACTTTTGCTCGCACCCTTGTGCCCTTGCCCACCTGSTCATCCCTTTGGCTGGGCCACACCGTGCGTGACATGCTGTTTCCATCTGGCAGTTCAGATAAGCCAAGGAGATGCTTAAATCATAAGCAAATCCCTTGTGCTTCAGTCTGGTCAGCTGGTGACCCTGTCAGGGYGATTTGACCTGCCAGAGTGAAACACGGAGCGTGCTGGAAGTGCTCCAGGATGCTGCTGCAGGTCTACGAGTGTCAAAGGAGCAGCTGAACTCCAGAGGTCTTCTGCTGGTTGTGCAAAGCAGGGAGTTCCTGAACTGACATRCACGCAGGAGGATTTGCTGGTTCCTTCCCCCAGGAATCACATGGGAGGTTTGAATATCGCATCTGCTTTACGGATAAGGAACAGATCTACCGCGAAGGGAAGGGAAGGGCTTCTCTCTCTTGTGGTTTTCATGCTGTTTTCCTTTCACAGCATCAGAAAAAGGCTTTGGGGAACCTTGTCTGAGTACAGGGCGGCAGCCCAACCACGTGTCCTGCTGTTCTACCTATTGGACTGTAACTCTTGTGAAGTACCWGCTGCGTGTAGCAGAATAACTGTATAAAGTAGGCTGAGGATTCTGGAGCAAGAAATGTGGACTCTGATTTTTTTTTTCGTCCTCTCCTTTTAGGCAAAGCAGAGGACCCGAAGGAGAAGTAAGYGAGCCGCTCTACTTGACACACTGCTCTTTAGCTGATCTTGCTCACACTTTGGGATGGACTGTTGGGTCAGAGGGGCACTCGGAGCAAGAGAAAGCCYGAAGAAAAGAAGCTGTTGGTTTCTCCAGGCCAGTTCTCTCCTCAGAGATGCTCTGATTGTGGGTGCTGGGGGGAGAGCTGTGGCGGGGGAGCACTGGGGAGGGGAGGGAAAAATGTGGTTGCTGGAGCTCTGCACTTGCTTGGGTGCTGGGTTGTATGACCTGTGTCTGAGGTTGTTGCACGTGCATTGGACTGACACAAATGCTGCAGCTCCTCGCCTTCCCTGCCCTCTCCATCTTCTCAGCCATCTGTTCTCCGAGGCGTCCTTGCCTCTGCCAGTATCGGCTGTTACTGTTTCATCCCTTTAAAAGCAGCACGTGTGCCTGTGGTCCTGGCTCTGCTGAGCTCTGTGGCAGCTCTGCTCTTGGATGCAGCAGAGCCCGGACTCCCTCAAACCCACAGCCAAGAGCGGCTGACTCTGCTTTGTCACCAGCTGCAATCCAGAGTCGCTCCACTGCTCTTTCCAGGGAGTAACACTGGATTAACGGAGATCAGAGTCTGTGTTAATCTCTGGAGCTGTTCTGGGCTGGGATCATGGTATGAATTGCCCTATGTAAACCCTTCCAGGATGCTAGGGTGAGGATGATTTTATGATCCTGCTAGACAAAATTCAGGTATTTTACCCTTTTGTCACCTCTTACACACAGTACYGAGAGTTCTAGATTTATCGTGCGCTCTGGGCTTGATTCTGGCCTTGCTTCACATTAGATCTATTACTGTGTCGAATAAACTCTAGTGGTGTTAACGGTTCCTCCTTGCTTACGCTGGTGCAAGGAAGACCAGAATCAGGCTCGTTAGCTGCAACTTGCATAACTCAGGCTTTAGGAATCACATGCTTGAACGTCCTTTGCACTTGGAAGGGCGACAACATCGATTTGTCTTTAATTCAGACTGTGATTCTTGGCTTTCCCTAGCTGCTCCCGTTTGCTCACTGCCCAGAAACCAAATTTTCCTCTTTAAAATCAGGGGCACTCCCTGCTCTTCCTTGGGTCCTGTTCCGTGTGTAGAGCTGTTCTCCACCCTGCTCTGTCAGAGCATGAACTGCGGCCTGGGACCTCAGCAGAGCGTAATCCTGCTGCTCTAGTTGTAGGCAAAATTCCCCTCAGTGTCTGCTGTGGACAAGCAGGATCTGGCCCCTCGTAGACCTTGTATTTGGTGACAGCCATGCACAAACGGGTGCTGAGCCCCCAACCCTTTGGTCGTGGGTGGCTTTGCGGAGCTGTGCTGCCCGCAGCGTCACGGTTCGGCCGCGCTCAGGGGCACTTTGCGGGCTTTACTCTTCGTGTGTTCGGCCTCTTCGAAGTCCGTCTGGGCTGGAGGAAACGAGGACGCTGACAAACAGTGCCACACACTAGCTCATCACCTGATGTTCACTGCTAATCTTGTACCTCTTGAAATACTGAAAATAAACCACTGATTCACTGTGTCAGAGAAACAACTTCTTTTTCAAGTGCTTCTTGACAGCAAGGCTGGGGGGAGTATGTGGCAGGATTCCTTCTCTCCTCGGTTTTCTTGGTGTTGACCGCGAGAGTGGGAGAGGCTACTCTGGGCTAAGTCCATCTGGGGCATGTGCTGGGCCTGTGCAAATGCGGGATGGATTTCGCTGTGTCCAAAGATCGGGCCAGAAGTCTGAGAGCAGATTCTGCTGGGCGACTSAGAGACATCTCCCAGGTGTGTCCGTGTTCCCCTGTGGTAGCCCAAGACCCAGAAATATCGGTCTCACATCCAGCCTGTCGTGGGGCTTTGCAACCAAAACAGTTGGCCTGAGGTCAGCTGGTGTGGATTTATCCTGCATCCGTCACCGTTATCCCAGGCTTTGCAATGTGAAAGGGGAAACACTGATCTATTAGAGCCTTTGGGCATTTCCAGGATGAAAACGTTCCCTGGGGAAAGTATTTCCTTAGATTAGCACTTTTACTGAATTGTAGCTGGTTTTAGCTCATAGTTAGTTGTTTTTGTTCTTGGTAACTTCTAAACTGTGAGCTGGTGGGATTTACTGGGAAGAAGGAATATGAGTTTTAAGTGTCTAATGGTGGTTTCCACGTGGGAAGCCGGGTATAAGATTGGAAGCTACAACTGTCGCCGCCAACAGAACCGTGTTCTGTGCCTCAGGAATGTCTCGAGTCCGTCAGAGTCAGACGCCAGGTTCACGGAAGCTGAAAATTAAGCTGGACTTTGCCTGTGTCTGCCTCCCCCCGTCGGAGGAGACCCGGAGAGCCAGCTCCAGCCTTCCTCCCGCCCGGGGGCTGGCCCTTGGACCGTGGTGGYGGGCTCTCGTGTTTTCTCCTGTGCCCAGCACTGACTCCCGCTCCTGCCGCTGGTGTTTCCTCGTGCCCGGGCTGTCGTCGGGTGGATTAGGCACCTGATGGAGCGCTCGCTCTGTTACCCTAATTGCTGATTAGGTTTCAGCCTGAGGTCTGAGCTCCTTTTCAACTGATTAATCCTCTGATTTGTTGCTTTTTGTCTGGTCTGGTCACCTCGAGGCAGCCCCGGGGTCATGAGCTGCCGGTAGCTTCTGCCCCTGAAGCCACGCTAGGACTGTCGACGGTCTCCGCTGCTTCGCAGAAGCCTCTGCCCGGCCGCGCTGGGACACCTCGCTGCTCGCCGGCCGTGCGCGGGGTGCAGCGCTGGCGAAGGAAGGTCTGGCGCTTCCTCTCCGAGCTGCTCGCGGAGGAAGGAAACGGCGTCCGGAGCACGGAAGCGCTGGTGGACGGGAGACTGGGAGAGCTTCCTCGTGCCGCTCACGGCGTGGGAGTGCCGCGTCTCGCGGGTCCCGCTTCGCGGGGCGGCAGCGGGACGCCCGTGGCCGTCCCCGCGCGGCGTGCCGTGCCGGGCTGCTGGCGAGCTGCGCTGCAGAGAGCCCCCGCGCCGCGGCCGCGCTGCCGTGCAGTTCGTGCGTGCAGACGCAGGAGGGTGCGAGTGCTGTTCCTACTCCCCGAGGAAGCGGGCAGCGGATTTGGGAAGTCCCGGAGGGTGCCGGCGAGGAGGGAGAGCCGCTTCCCGCCGGGGCGGCCTCGCCCGGGGCCGGTTCGCCCCCCGGCAGCCTCCGTCCGCGTTGCTGCAGCGAGGCTGGGTTTTATCTGTCCTCCTCCCTCCTGCCATCCATCCTAATTTTATTACTACGCTAATGACAATTCTGGCTCAACAAGAATATTTTGCTTAGTTGGGCAAAAGAGGCCCCGTATCAGCGACACGAGTTTAATGACACAACAGGCTCCGAGGACAGAAATTGAATTATGTTGCCAGGCTGATGTAAACTTCCCTAGCTGCTTAAAAAAATCATTAATTTCCTCCAGCATAGCCTCCAGCTGACCTCCCTTCTTAATTTTTAATTTTTTTTTATTTGCATGACATAGAGCGGACCTGCCTCTTCGACCCCCCTCGAAATGGCCTCGGTGCAACGCCAAACGGCCGGAGCACGGGGAGATTTAGATTAATTCTCTTAATAAAGACAACAAGACCTATAGAAATTACGTTACGCGAGGGAAAAGGAAAAGGACCCGGAGGCATTAGGAAGCTCTAATAACGGTTATTCCGCGGGCGAGGGCCGGGGCAGGAAGGAGCCCGCGCCGGAGCGAGCGCGCCGAGAGCTGAAGGCGGATTTGGCTCCGCTCGCCGCCTGGGCGCGGGGCAGCGGCGCCCGCTCGCCCGGCGGGACGGAGCCGCTGGCGCTCCGCTGCGTCCCCCCGGCGCGGCTCTCCGAGCCACAAGGTGTTGAAATTTGGTTTTGGTTTGCAGCGGGCATTAATTAAGGCGGTAACGACCGGGAGCATTTCAGAGCGAGCCTGAGCTCGCCGGAAAATGTTTAGCCCAGGGAAAAATTGCTTTTTTTATTTTTACTTTTTTTCTTTTTATTTTCTTTTATTGGGATGGGCGAAGCGCGCGGGCTCTCAAAATCTCACGGGAGTAAAACGCAAAGGAGGAGCCCGCGCGGGGCCAGGGCCGGGGCCGGGGCCGTGCCGGCGTGGGAGCTCGGCGACGCGGAAACCGCTGCCGGCGGCGTCCCGCGGGACCCGGCGTCGGCGCCGCTCGGGGGACCACGGGCGGCTGCGATGAGCCGGCACCCGCCGGGGCCGAGTTTGGTTTTGTTTTGTTTCCTCCAAAAAAACAGGGCAGGATGCGGCAGGGCTGCGCCGCTCCCCCTCCGGAGCGCTGGTTTTGGGACGGCGGTCGTGATCCGGTGGTTTCCSTCTGCGCTCGGGAGCCGAGTCAGCGACGGGTGAGGCCCCAGGCCGGGGGTGCATCACCACCCGCCGGCGGCTACCGCTGCGCCTGCGAGCCGCGCTGCACTGCGCGACGCGCTGCACCCATGCACCGCATTGCACCC
>NW_028185939.1:391585-395852 GCF_003343005.1 Rhea americana
GGCGGCTCCCCGACGCGTGGGGTTTCGCGGGGCGCGGGAATTGCGCCCCGGGGCCACGGCAGCACGGAGGTGCCCACTTCGCTCTGCCGGCGCGCTCAGTGCACGCGGCACGGGCGATGGAGGGGAGTGGGCTCATCCCTTGCCGCCCGGGGGGGCCGTGCCGGGGACCGGGGCGCTTCTGGCCGCTCTGCGTTCGCCAGACACGGCAGCGACGTGCGCGGACGGGGACGAGGACGGGGACGGTCTGGCCGGCGGTGCCCAGCTCCTCCGCCTGGCGCCGCGGCTCTAATTCCTGCAGCTGCAGTTGAGGCGCGCGATGCACAGGAGCATTCGGGGGAATGAGGCTGTTAGCTAATTATGGTCGCTACCCGATTCATTACATGTTCATTAGTTGTTCTTAATGGCGAAATATTTTGCTGTCGAGAGGGTTTTGTGCACTTAAGCCCGGACCAGGCAATGAGAGCAGCCGACGCAGGCGCGTTGCCCTTAGACATGCCGCTTCTTGGGGCAGCGGCGGAGGGGGAGCCCCGGGGCCGGCAGGGTGGCGCATCCCGGTTCATTCCGCAGACAGAGGTGGCCAAAAGTCGGGATTCGGACCCAAAGCAGCTGCCGAGGCGTGTGCTCCGGCCGGCTGCCTCCCCGGCACGGCCGCTGGGCAGCCGCTCATGAGCGCAAACACTGAAATTGGGCTTTTTTTCCTAATAAAACCCTGGAATCTGTTGCCCAGAGCGGAGGGAGCCGAGTTTCTCGTGGGCCGGGATGAAGCCGGCCAGGGCTGATGTTTAATCTGGTGGTTACTTTTTCCTCCCCCTTTATCACCGCATTTTTYTCCTGCTTCCAAAGACCGCGCAAGTCCGTCGCAAAGCGCCGCCGGGAGCCCTCCGGCCCCCTTCTCCTCCTCCGCGCGGTCGAGGCGCTCGCTTTAAGACTTCGCTCCGCGTCGCGTTACTGCTCGGCTCCGCTCCAGACGCCGCGGTTTTTGATCCCACACCTTCCTCGCCGTTCGGCCGCTGCGCGTTCGGCTGAACTGGCGCCAAATGCAAGCTGCCCCCCGCCCGCGCGAGGAATCAGCAGCGGGCACGCCAGCGCTTCGTGGGCTCGTAAACGCAGCCATCTGCGCCTTGCAGCTTGGCCTTTTCTTTTCTTTTCTTATAAGACAAACAAGGAAAACAACCCCCTGCCCCCAAAAGGTTTGGGGTTTGTATTTATTTATTGCAAAAAAAAAAGGAAACTTGTAAACAGTTCTGCAGAGCTGGGGCGAAGCGGCGGGGAGCGTGCGACTGCGGCGCGGCACGGCACGGCCCGCGGCCGCTCCGCTCGGCTCCTGCTACCTCGCTTGCTCTTCGCCTACCTTGCAAACAGCCCCTGCCGCCGGCGTTTCCTCTTTTTTTAATCGTTTAAAAATCCAAGCAAAATAGCACAGCGGAGTCAGGGCTGGAAGCGAGCCGTTGGTCGCCAGCGCTGCGCGCAGGGAAGTTTCCAAGAACGGCTGCACGAGCGGCTCATTGCCTAAAAGCAAATAAAACAACGGCAAAAAAAAGCACCTTTGCTTTGTGCTGTCCCCCAGCTCTGCACTTCTTTCTAATCCCCGGGATCATGTTGTTGCTCCTGCGACACCAATAATGAAGTAATTGCAGTCAGYGCCAAGGTGGTTTTTTGCAGAGAAAAACGAGAAGGAAAGCGGGGCCGGGCGGGAGGCGGAAGCCGCGCGGCGGCCGCCGGGAGCAGTCGGGGCCGGGGGCTTGGATAGCGCCGGGCTGCATCTGACACCGCCCGGCTCCGCCCGGCCTCATAAAAATCGCACATTTCATCTATGTTATTTTTTAAATTGGAGCTTTAAGAAAACCTGTGGGTTTTGGCTGCTTTATCCTCTTCCTGGGATTATTTAAATCAGAAGCAGGAACGCGGGGAAGGCCGCAGGCACGGGGAAATCCGTGGGGATGCAGCAGGGACAGGGATGCAGCGGGGACAGGGACGCAGATGCAGCGGGGACGGGGATGCAGATGCAGCGGGGACGGGACGCTGCCCCGCAAGCGCTGCTGTCGGCGCTGGGCGCGCGGGGGACGGGGCTGCCGCGACGCCGGCACGAACCCGCGCCCGGCGGATCGCGGCACCGTGAACCGCGCGCTTGTTTGAGTCTGCGGGTTTGTTTCTGTCGTGCAAAGCGTCTCGCCTCCTCCCGGAGCGGGACGGTCTCTGGCACGCTGCTATTGCTATAGCTACAGGCAATTTTCTCCGTTCCAGTTTTGCAAAACCATATTAAGAAAAATCTCGCCCTGGTGCTGCTGGCTCTCCTCCAGGCTGGGAATTGCATTCCCCCTGCTTAAAATTCCTGCCCGAGTTTCAGATGGGGAACGTACGGCTTCGCTCTGCCTCTCGAGCTGCCGTCAGGCGTTTAATAGTGGGGGCTGCGCACAGGTCGCCCCGGCCCTCGCCGCCCCGCTCGGCCTGCCGGGCCGCCAGCTCTGATTTTCCCCCTAACCCTAACCCCATCRCTGCTTTGAGGTTCGGTGGTTTTTTTCCCCGACGTGCAGCGCGTAAAGCTCCAGGCCGGGCGGGTTTCCCGGGAAAAGGCTGGTGCYGCCGAGCCGGGCGCAGGGCGCTGGCTGCCCCTTTCCAAGCTGCTTCTCGCGCCGCGCTCTTCGCACCCGAGGAGCCGGGCCGCGTTGGCGGAGCGCGCGGCCGGGACCGGGGAAGGAGGCTCCCGACCGGGCCGCGCGGCCCCGCTTGCGCGGCGGCGAAGCGGCCGTTTCGGCTCCAGCTGCGCGCGCTCTAAGAAGTTTACTTGCCTTTGTCGGCCTGGCAAACTCCACCGYGGAGGTGACTCGCTAAATGGTCTCCCGCGTTTCCAAAGCGTCTTTCATCCCTGCTGATCCCTCGAGCCGGTTTCTTTCTTTCTTTGGAATAACAAACCTTCGGAAATCCCCAGGTCCCCCGTTGCGGCTCTTTCCTAATTGCTGCGGGGGGCAGAGGAGCTCCCGGGAAGGGGCGGCTGCGCGGCGGCGCTGCGCRGCCGAGGGCACGAGCACGGGCGGTCGGAGCTGCTCGCCTCGGAGGGGCTTTCGGGCTGCGATTTCGGGCTGCGAGCTGCAGGAACGCCGAGTCCTTCCCGGCTCATCTGCCTGCTCCGGACCCTGAAAGCGCRTCCCCAAGCACGCCCAAATGTTGTGCTTTGCTCTTAAAAAGTTTTCTTCGCTCGGTTTAAAATGACTTTGTCCGAAACAGCAGAGCAGGGCGGGCACCCGGCGCGCCCCGGCCGCGCGAAACCTCCCCGTCCAAACAGGCAGCTCCCTGACAAACGTCCCCGTTTTGACAAACTGACGTTTTCCAGCGATGGCAGCCTCCCCCCCCCCCCAAACGTCGAGCTGGACAGATTCCCACCACCTCTAGCCCGGGGTGAGACAGTTCCTGCTGCCGATCGCTTACGTAAGCTCAGCAAGAGCTGGCAAGTGCCGCGCTGCCGCTTTTGGATGCCTTTTTCCTTATCAAGCCGCTCCCGATAACAGATTCGCRTCCTCAGCACGGTCCCTCCTCCCCGTTTTCCCCTGGGGAACGTTCGTTCGTGGGGTAAACTGGGAGGTTTCTCTAGTCGCGCTCAAACACTTGTTTCCTCCCGTAGAAGAGCTGCCGCGGCAGCTGGGACGGGCAGCCCCCGCGCAGCCACGAGAGGGCACAGAGCCGCCGCGCCGCGCCGCGCAGCCCGGCGCCGGACGGCCGGGCGAGCGGGCTGCCGCGGGGCCGCCGCACCGCGCCGCGGGGGCTGCCCGCCTGCGCGGGGCTCCCCGGCTGAACCGCCCCACCGGTCCCCGTCCCACGCGTCTTTCGAGGTGCAACATCAAAACTGCTGCTCTTTGACTCGTTCCRCAGGGAAAGAGGTGGGAGCGCACTCTTCCTTTTCCCACCCCAAACGCTCCGCGGCTGTGCACGCACCTGGCCGCGATGCCGCCCGACAGCAGGAGCCCGAGCCGCCCGATCAGCACCGCCTCGCCGAGCCTCCGCGCCTGATTGTGCGGCCTGTGGCTAGCGGCACAGTAATTACTGGGTTTTTTGCAGCGCGTAGTCTCCCTTTGCCCCAAAACTCAGCTGCAAAAATGCAGCCTCTGCGGCGAGGCCCCGTGCATGATGTAAGCGATTTAAAACAATAATTAGAGCCCCGTAAATTAACGGCAGGAAAAAAGAAGAAGAGGGAAAAAATTCTCTGTAGCTCTAATGGGCCGGGAGAACGTGTCTGAGCAGGGCGCCGCGGCGCGCTGCCCCCGCCGCCCCA
>NW_028185939.1:396752-399968 GCF_003343005.1 Rhea americana
AAGCTCCCCCCCCCAAACCCCTGCCCCCCCCGCCAGAAGTGCCGGGTGGCGATGTGACGGGAGCTGCGTGGAGCGCTCCTAGGTGAGTGTCGGCACCAGCCGTCTGAGCCGCGTGGGGAGGGCACCTGGCGTCGGGTTTTTTCCTCGCAGAAGCAGATTGCAGCCGCCTGGTGCCGAAGCGGGAGCGTGGGAATCTGTCCCGGCGGCGCTGCGCCCTCRCTGCCCGCAGGCAGGTGCCCGAGGGACCGGGAAATCCGTGACGGGGAAATCCGGGATAGGAATCAGGAACAGCGATGTGCTTTATTTTTTTTCTTTTCCCTTTTTTTTTAAAATTATCCAGGCTTTGTGGTTTTAACCTTTAACATCTTAGTCTCAGTTGTCCTACAGTCCTTCCCCCAGCTTYCTTTAAGAATTTTTTTATTCAGCCGACTTAAAATGAAATAAATAGATCAAGCAAGCAAGGACCTCGGCTTGTAGGAGCTGGCTGGATCCCGGCTGCGCGCCGGAACGGCGAGCCGGCGGAGGAGGGCGACGGGCGAAGCGGCGGCGGTTCTGGTCCCCCGGCGCGTTTCGCTCGGCCTGCCGCGTCGAAGGGCAGGGCCGTATCGATCCGAGGGAGCTGCTCGGTTTGGAGGGTTTCGGTGGAGCGGAGCTCTCGAGGCGATAAAACGTTCGGAAGAGCAGCTACCGTGCATGTGTTGTCTATTAAACTTCCGTATCGTGGCCAAGTCCAAAGCGGCCGGGCCAAATCTGCTCGGCGTGCTAAGTCGCCTGCAGCCAGTGAAAGAATCTGGTCCGGGATTTTGAAGGGGATCCAAACGTGCAGATTTATCAAAGCGCTGCGGTGTTCCTCTGCAACAGCTGAAAGCAATAAAGCGAGCAGCTCGCTCCGTCCTTCCTGCCGCTCTGTCCTATTCTCTTTAAACCGTTCCGGAATACTTTTTCTTACATATTTTTCATACTTCTTTTTGTGTTTTGGGAGAGGTTCAACTTAGCAATTCTCACCAAAATAATAACCTGCGAAAGTCGATACGTTTAGTGGAAAGTGTAATTTTAGTGGTAATTGTACCCTCGGAGTTTCAGCTCTGCGGTACCGCGGCCGGACTGTGAAGTTGGTGACTGAACGCCCCTTCCAGCGCGGTAAGTAGCGCTCTTGCTTTTACGATCGTACTAATGTTGCAGTGATTTACTGGCGCCTTCCGAAGTTCGYGCGCGTCCGCAGCGCTCTAGGAGCAGCAGCGAGGACAGCTGATCTCTTGGGGTGGCAGCTACCAGACAGATCTCGCTTGGCCAGCGGGAGTTTAACGACCGCGAGCGCGTAATTAGAGCGGGGCAGACCGCGTGCTTCCGTGCCGTTAGCTCTAGCGCAGCGAGCCGCTCGCGGGACGTACCGCCGTGAGCGACGAGCAAATAGATCTCCGCTTCTGATCGCTGCGCGGGGAGTTAGTCGGCGCTGGGAGCGCTTGCAGGGGGTTTGGCCTGGCAGCAGCCAGATGTGTTAAAATGATTCTGAGTGCAGTGAAACCGGAGAAATGGAGCAGGGGACGTTCCCAGGGCGGTCGGATGCGTTGCGGGGAGGAGTGCAGCGTGCTGTGAGGAAGTCGTGTCCTGTCTAGCGAGGAAATCAGTGCTTTCTGCTTTATTCTAACTCTGCAGAACAAGTGTGATTTCGGTCACGTGCAAACCACTTTAATGATTCCTCTTCTCTCTGCCTCCCCTGTTTCGTCGTCTTACAAAACCTTGCTGCGCTCGGGTTTCTTTTTTCCCCCGTGAAAATCGGACAGARCTAAACGTTCAAAGCTGGGGTATGTTTGGGTGGAGGAAAATAGGAGTTGAACAGCAGTTCATTTTTTTCCAATGAATATCTCAAAGTGGTGTAAACATTTTTAAAATATTTGAACTTGCTAGGGAACCAAAATTACACCAGCTGCTTCTCATGCCAAGATATTTGGCCCGAAGGCACCTGTAGGTCGTTGCTTGTCTTAAGTAAAAGTTTTCAAAAAAACCAAACCAAAACAAAAAACCCTGCAGCAGTATTTCTTGGGGAAATCATTTTTTACTTCATAGTTCAGTCTCAGCAGTTCCTCTGCTGTGGAGGGAGYGTTTGGTGGTATGTGTGGAGTAGTTTACTTTACAGTAGAAGTAACTGACTGAGAACATTTATTCTTGCTGGGTTGTTTCATTTTATTTAAATGCGAAATAGCATAAAGTCTCCTTTTTGGAGTGGTGCTTTTTGCTAGTGAAAAGAACATTCAGTAAGAAGTGGCAAGCGTGTCATAGGAAATTCTTTGAGTTACTATAGGTTCAGCTAATTATAGGAAGATTAAACACCTTTCCTGGCTTGTAACGTAAATTACTTAATGGATAATCCAAGCGTGAAGTGAAATTTTATCCTAAAGCAAAACACTATTTTAATTTTTTGGCTCTCAGCACTGCTTGAACCTAAGTAAAAATAAAGATGTTTGTTGCTCGTTTGTCGTTGCTTTTCGTGAGGGCAGATGCGTGCGTGGCCTTGGGGAGCRCCGGGGTCCCGCTGGGGAGCCCCGCGGCCGCGGGCTGGGCGCCCGGGAGGGTCCTGGAGTCTGAGGCGCTTGCGAGTGACACCTAGGACTGCGTTACCAATATTTTAAGAGGCGCTTCGCGTGACGGCGTGGGGCCAGTCCTGCCCCCGTTTGAATGCAGAAAATCTGCGCTGTCGCGGGCGTAACTGCCTGCCCCCTTTTTAGCCCGGCGGATCTGCAGTGGGAACGAGCTCGGGTTCARAGTCCCCAGTTGCATTTGAAGAAATTGGATAGAAATGCCGAGAGTATTTGTGGGTTTGTGCCTTTTCTGCGCAAGCCTACGCTCAGGTGGCACCCCTGGCAGAAGCTGCTCTCTCCTGCTGGGGAAGTTTTGCGGGCAGGAGTGTTTAAAAGCTCTGCCTTGGGCGCCTCGCTGCCTCCTCAGCTGCGAGGGCTGCGGCTCGCCGTCGCCCTGCGCTGCCTCGCGGCGCTGCGCCCGCAGCCGAGCTGCGGCTCGCTCCGGCCTCCCGGGCCCTAATTCAGCGCCGCCTCGGCAGTTTTAGTGCCGGGAGGGGGAACCCGGGCTGTGAGGCGGCTGGGGATGCTCTCCGGCGATGCCGCTTTGCATAAAAGGGAGTTTGGGGAAGTTTGTGCCGAAGGCGTTCGGATTCTGCTGTGGCTCGTACAGAGAAGAGTCTCCGAGTCTCCGTCCGCC
>NW_028185939.1:400251-428154 GCF_003343005.1 Rhea americana
GTTTCGTGGCAATTCCAAAGAATTCCTCGCTTTCTCGCAACTTGGGACAAAAGCAGGGAATGCAGCCGGTGGCTCGGGCGAAGGCTTTCTGCTGSGCGGCAGGGTTGGATCTGGGCGGCAGGCGCCTGCCGGTGCCGTAACGTCGTCTCCGCGCTCCGACTTTCTCTGAGGCCGAATTTAGCTGAATTAGCGCGAATTTGCGCTCGCGGCTACGGAGAGCACCCGCGGGGCAGCCCGCGCGGGGGGGGGGGGGGGCGGTTCGGAGGTGGGTCCCGGCGCGCGCGGGGGGCCTCGGGGCTCCTCGAGCCCGGCTCTCCCGTCTCCGAAGCGCCGCGGTTGCAGCGTTGCGCTCCTGACTTCCGCTGCGAGCGTTGCTGGCAGCCGAGGAGCGGAGCTGAGGCGCCGTGCGCGGGCTGCGTGCGCGCGTTGTGACCGCACCGACGGATCGAGACGCTCCGTAGCGCGAGCTGTTGAACGGAGCCGGACGTTTCGGCTGCTCTGGAGTCGCCGGGCTGCGTTTGGCGCAAAGCTCGCCTCCCTTTCCAGGGCAAGCTTTTTCCCCRGCACGTTTGGGAAACGCATAGGTGGGAAGAGACACAGGAACCTCGCGAGGAGTCAGGTGCAGCGCTGGGAGCCGCTGGAGGACGGTGTCTTTTTTCATCGACACCAGCTAATCTGCTCGCCTAATGGACTCGCGCCCCGGCGCTCCGTGTTTCGGAGCGGCCCTTGCTTTTCTCGGTGCGTTCACAGAAACTCAATCCCGGAGCATGCTTCTTGGGTTTACTATTTTGTGCTCTCTCTCTCTTTCTCTCCCCTTTTCCTTTTGCTACAGAAACAGGACTTCTTTTATCTGCTTCTCCCACCTCACCCCCCAAATCAAGATCAGTCTTAAAATACAAAGAAAGAACAGGAAACGTGAGAGAACACTGCAGATCTGCAACTGTGAAGAAGATATTTTAAAACCTTTATTTAACGCATACTGCTTTGGGTTAGTCCCCGTTCTGCAGACCCTTACGCAGGGGCATAAAGCAGCGTGTGTGCGTCAGCAGGAGAGACCTCCTCCAGGCTGCCCAGGTTTTACCGCTCCCTAATATTTAGCAGCGACCGTCCCGAGGAAGCAATCTGTAACACGTGCAAAGGTTGGCCTTTTGCAGGCTGCTTTCACGTGGGATTAAAGATAATTTTTATCGCCGTGGTGAGGAGTTAGCATTTCGGATTGCTCGGGGGCAGGTGCTCCCGAGGGCGGCCGGGTCTCCGTGGCCGGCGGGGCGGCAGGCGTCGCTCGGGTCCGCCGGCTTCCGCGGGGCAGCGCCCGAGTCTCGGTTCTGATCCAAAACCCGTCAAAGTCTGTGCAGTGCTTCGTGCTGGCGTAAGCAGGCTGGTGAATCCRAGTTTTAGGCTGGTTCTGCTGCGAGGCAAATGCAGCCTGGTTAGTCCGTGTGCTGTTGCATAGTGTCAGGCTAAAATGATTAAAGCTGCATGTTAGTGTTGGCTGAGATTTTTCTGCTAAAAGCCGTGACTTGTGGAGTGTGACGAGTTATGAGCTCTCTGACTGCAGAATTCGCTTTCTGTCTCTTTTAAATAAATGGTGGCTCTATACGCACGCTGTGCAGTGGAGTGTGCAAAAGTAACCCGAGTTTCTAAAGGATTTAAAGTATTCCAGTGTTGCTATCCTAGACTGCTTAAATAAATAAATAAAGCTGGGCACCTAGAAACCGTGGGACTGGTTTAAAAGATGAGTTTTATATGAATTAATACCTTTGGAAAGTACTTTTTAATCCGTGCCCTTTCCCATGCGATCTCCCAGTTTACTCTGTTGTAACCTTGGAAGTTTTAAGTTTATAAAGATGAATAGATTTTTTTTTTTATTGCCTATGTGCAACTCTGGAGAGGTGCTAAAAGCTGCAAAAGTGTAAAAATTGTGTAAAATCTTACGAGACCTGCGCAGAAAGCTGCGGAAGCAGCAGCGTTGCYGTTGGCGGAGGTGTTCCTGAAGCGCTGCGGCCGTTTCGTGGCTGTCTGGGCTGCTGGGGGGGGTCCAGGGCGCCAGCGCGGGGCGTTTCGGCGAGCCCCCGGCCCGCTCCTGCAGCTCACGGTGCCCCTCCGAAGAGCCACGTAGTCATCACGTAATTACGAGGCAGCTCGTTTAAAAGCAGAATTAAAAGACATTCATTTTTTTTCCCTCCCCTGTTCTGGGAGGAGGGGAGATGGGGGCAGCTCCAGCAGCCCGGAGCGCGCCGGTGCTCGGCGAGCTCGGACGGGGCACCAGCCCTCCCGAGGACGCAGCCCCGGTCGCCCCGCGGACGGCAGCGCCGAGCGGGGTCCCGCGGAGGCAGCGCCGGCCGGCGGGTCCTGCGGCGCGGCACCGCTGGCGTTCCTTCTCGAAGGGACGATGCGTTTTTATTTCCCCCCCCCCCGGATTACTCTTAGAGGTAGGCAGTGACAGAGGTGGGAGAGGCCGGGGGACTTGGAAGGTGCCTTTATGCACGAAGAGGCTCTTACTCCGGACCGTTCAAAGATTATTTATAAAACAGTAATTACGAGTCCCCTGAGACGGAAGTGGGCAGCTCCATCGACTTGAGGAGCGAGTTACAATAGTTAATTGGCAAATATGCTTAAAAGCGTCTTCCTGACCTTTTAAAAGAACTTCACTGAAACAGGCTTGGGCAGAGATTGAGAAGCTGACTAATGAAAGGCCGGGTTTAATACCAGGACTTAGCTCTAAATGGCTTTTCAAAGGGCTTTCGAAATCCATCTGCYCAGAAAGCTCATCAGCATAAGGCTGCTTCTCCCGTTTCCTGCCGGATTGCGGTCTGCCCCAAAGCGAGAGCTGCCGCGGAGATCCTTCCCGAGAGGAAACTCCCCAGGAATCGGTTAAGACCAGTTTGGCCGCTCTTTGCCCTTGCGGGAGCTGCGGGGCTCGGCGAGGCRGAGGAGCTGGGGCAGGTCGGGCAGCGCCGAGCTCCAGCCCGGGGCCCCGCTCGGTCTCCTGCTCCGCACCCGTGCCGCGCGACGTTTGCTTTAGTTTTGTCCCCCTCTCTCGTTTCGCTGAGGCGTTCCAGCCCCCGCAGCAATGACCCAGCTGCGCCCCGCGGGCCGGGCGGCGGGACCCTGACTCTCCAAGCGTGCMCTGGTGAAGTCACCTGGGCCCAGGTGGCCCTGCAGCGAGCCGTGCCCTGCGGTGCTGGGGTGCAAAACCCTCGGTACTCCGGCCCCCCGGCTGGTGCCTCTCCAGCTGTGGCCTTCTTGCAGTGCTTCAGAGGGCTTTAGAAGAAAAAAGACTGATCAGTGCATCTACCTGGGCATGCGTAGAAGAGAGGCTGGTGGTGGTCTTAGAGCTGCTGCTTCTCTTCCCACCGCATTAGTTTATAATTTTATCAAGTGAGGAGGAAAGGGATATTTTGGATGGCTTCCCACAGGGCTTTGAAGAATCACTTTGCTGAAAGCTTGGCCTGCGGCTGGGAGGGAGGAGAGATGGGAGGCAAAATCAGGAAGCAGCCTGGTCCAGTTTAGGGGATGGATGCAGAGCAGCGCTAGCACGGCCAAGGCAATGTTTTGAAGTCAGTCTTTCAAGATCGCTTACGGTGTGGACACGGAAACGGGTMACGCAAGGTGCAGTCTGCACTCCCCGGCTGCTTGCGTGGGCTCCAGAGGACTCCTCGCATCGCTTTCAGGAGTCGGGGTTCGCGGGATCACGCTGTCATCTCTCTGACGCTGTCTTACGGACTTGCCCAAGCTGCGTTGCCTCTGAAGAGCCTGGGCCAGCTCTGCAGAGAAACGATGCCCTGTGGTCTGCCTCACCTCCCGGGTGCTGCGCGTGCGTGCGCGGGTTCGCGGGCTCGGCTGGCTGACGCTAGTCTGCCCTGCAAAATCCAGGGGCTTTGGCTCTCCAGCTGGAGTTGCCATATTGAGATCCCAGAGCGTCGGTGTTCACGGCACGGTGTGCTCGCAGGTGCTCGGATTTTGCACGTCTTGTACTAACGGTCCTGGGTGAAAAAATCACAGCAACTAACTTAATTCACCTCCTCCCCCCTCAGTGCACAGACAGCCTGCAGATCACAGAAGTCTAAACGTCTTCAAAATTATCCGTGCGTTTCTTAAGTAAGTCGCTCTCAATCTGAAGAGTTGTTTGAAATGCAAACGGAGACTGTTGCAGTCCAACGTGTCGTTTGCGCCGCAGGATGAGCACGGCGCGTGAGCAGTATGCCAGGCTGAGTTGGAGTGTGCAGGTGATGCCCAGTGCGTGGGATAGTAAACGTCCAAGCCCGTATCCTGCTGGTGTTTGCAGGTTTCAGTGATCATTTTGCACACATTGAAGTGGCGTGCGGGAAACCCAGGTTTTGCCACATGTGAGGTGCTGTTGAGCCACAGATCAGAAAGAGCGTCTCTGTTTCAGGACGTGCTGCTTGCTTCATGTCTGTTAGCAAAGTGAATCACCCGRATCAGTCCTGTGCACAGTGTTCTGGCCAGGACCATTCAGAGGTTGGAACGGAGAGTGCAATGTTTGGGATCAGCTTTTCGTAAGTAGTTGCACAAAACTTTTGATACGTGGGCTATTAAAGTGCCAGCACAGAAATGTTCTGGGTAGCAGGGAGGGGAAAAGCAGCGCTTTGAGACTGGGATGCGCTGCCGGGRTCGACGAGCTGTTCCTGGGAGTGATTTCGTACTCCCTGGTGAGCCGTATAACTGAATGCGCCCCGCAGAGGAAACATCACGGCCYCAGCAAGGGCACGACGGGGATAAAAATTCTGCATTTGAACCAGCAGCTCTGCAGGGGCTGGTGGGTGGGACGAGTGATCTCAGGCGTCCAAAATAGCTGTGAATTTTAACAGACAAAATTGATTACAAGCAGGAAAGAATTACATTAATATAGTCACTTGTCACCAGGGTCTTATTAGTAATCTCCGCTCATTAGTCTGGAGAGGATAAGAGTGTGACCTTGTTAAGCGCCCTTGATGGAAAGACTGACCGTTTTGCTATTGATTTACTGCTTAGCCCCCAAGTACTGCRTGCACGCGCACCGTGCACGTGCACYGTGCRCGTGCACACCCGCCCGGCTCTGCACGCACGCGGCGGCACCGAAGGTGTCTTTACAGCTGTAACGAAGAGTTAGCGGTCTCTTAACCTGCCACCRTTTGCACCCGTTCGGGAGTTGAGCTGGTGAATTAGCAGCTGCTTTTGGCGGRCACCGTATTGTGCAAAAAAAAGGAACCGAAGGTGATTGATGGGAATGCACAAGGAACGCGACAGACGCGGTCCCCGGAGGCCGAAGCAGGGTTGTGTCTCCCACGCCGCTGCTCCAGTCGGGGCTGGGAGCGGAGGCCGCGGCGGTCGGTGCGTGCCGAGCCCTCCCGCGCGGCTCGGCCRTGCAGCCGCTTCGGAGCCCGGAGCGTGCCGAGCTCCAGCCCGGGGGGGACTCGGGCTCTGGGCTCGGCTGCCGCCCGCTGGGATTCTTGCTGACCCTCCGCGCTCCTCCTCCCGGCGCCCGGCTGAGGGCAGGACCGGCTCCTCCGTGAGCCCGGGCAGACCCACCACCCTTCTGCAGGGTCGCCCCGCAATGCAAACCGCAGCGCGAGCGGCCGAGGTGGGCCTGCGTGCAGATTTAGAAATCTAAATGCATCAGCTGGGGCTGGGCCAAAAGCAGCGAGACGGGGGCAGTGCCCGGGTTGCCGCGCTCGCCGCGTGCTGCTGGGCTTGCTCGGCTGCTGCGTGCCGGCGCCATCCCTCGCTGCTCCCGCTTGTAGGTAGATGCTCGAGGTTTGGGAGGGAGCCGGCGGCAGCCCCTTCGGCCCCTTGCCAATAAAAGCCTAAAAATTCATAAAAACTCAGGGGGCTGCTACCAAGCACTTTTGGCTCCAGAATTTAGGTTTTGCTGAAGGAAGGGAAGGCTTATTTCATGCGACAGGGGTTAGATGGGCAGGAGGGACAGGCAATTTTGTGCTGCTTCGTGTTAATACAGCCCGTGTTCCTCAACCACAGCTGGTGGCTCTGGGCCACTCGCTTCTCCTGGCTTTGTGGTTCTGGCTGTCTGAGCGCCCGTGCTCGGGTCTCTTAGTTTCCTGCTACAAGCAGCCCTGCTTTCGGGGTCCTGTCCGCGATGAGAGAGAGGCAGGTCCCCAGACTTCCCTGCAGACCCCAACCTCCCTGCTTCCAGTTGTTGCTGCAGGTCTCTCTGTCTCGGTAGCAAGTCTGGGCTGTTTGAGGTCAAGTCCTTGCACCAGAGGCAAGCGTTTAGATGATTATCTGGACTGTCCCCTGAGCCGTGGGCCTGATAACAGGGTAGACCTTCTGCAGCTGGACGTTTGAGGTGAGTTCTGCTGTTTCAGCTTTTGACTTGCCTGAAAGATCGACCATAAGTAAGATTTTAATTTTGATGCTGTTTCAGCACCTCCCCATGTATTGCAAATAGTGTTTGAAATGCTTCGGAGTTCAAAATGAGAGACTGCCCTGGGGTTGGTGTGGGCAGTTTCCGAGTCACCTCGGGTGAGTTGGGGCTGGGTGCGAGGGATTATTGGCTTTATTAGACTGCTAATAGAGCTGGAAAAGCTTTTCAGCATGCCTCTCCTCCAGAGTCTTGCCTCCCTTCAGGCCTTAGACCGTTGCAGTTCTGATGAAGCTATTTATTGTGTTCCCAAAYGCTCCGTTCCCAATCTTAGTCCCTATTTAACTGTTACATGGCAAAAAGCCAGTGCCCTGGCTATTGCAGCTCACAGCAGCATCAGGATCTGCTGCAAACCTGTTGCACTCAGTGAGTGTCCCATGGTGACCTGTGGTTTAGTTTAGTTTAGTTTAGCTTAGTTTAGTTTAGTTGAACTTCTGGTGAAAACAGTTGCATTGGCTCCACTGCTTGTGCAGGTCCGTCCAGGTTCCCGGCTTCAGCCAGGCTCAGCTGACTTGCACACGATCACTGTATCTATACCCATGGATTCTGCCCTCGTTTTCACAGCAGTCYCTCCAAAATAATATTACTGGTTGCAGTGGAATTGTTTTGGATTTATTTTCCCTAAAAAAACAGACAATTCYGGTGCAATGTCCACAAGAATGATTRTTAGTAGAGAGAGAAAAARAGCGTCAGAATTCATCAGCCTGAGAGAAGGATAGAGCTACTGAACCCTTTTGAAAACATTCGGCGTCCCGGTGGGTCACCTTAACTGGCCTGGACAGATCTCTGAGCTTAGCGTTGTAGTTAGTTACCTAGCACTTGGTGTTTGAGTGTAGTCCCGTTCCCTCTGCATCACTGAAAGTGTTTGTTTGGTCCTAATCTTGTTAAAGGATAGGTACAAGGGATAACCTTGTTCAGTTCTGATCTCATTATGCGTGTTAGAAATTCATATTCCTCTACTTCAGAGTGTATCGGGAAGCATGTAAGGGCCTGCCAGGCTCCCAGGACTCACCAGGGTTCAGAACGAGGTCTATGTCTTGTAACAGGTTTATAAGACTTGAGGTACTGAACATGAAATTTGAATAAGTGATTCATTTTTATCATAACATACTCTGATGCAAGATTCTGTTTTCTAGAGAAATATTAATTAAAATAAAGAACACTTAGTTATGTGCCCATCGCATCAAGGATTGGTGACCACCTGCTTGTGCTGTGTCCAGCTGGCACCAGTAAGTTTGCATCGAGGTTCTGCTAGCAGCCCGTGAATGCTAGGAAGTTCAACTGTTATTACCTGGTTTTTAGTTGCATGATATTATAGGCCAATGAATTATACAATAGGTCGTATGAGCAATATATGCTGTAGTTACCTGATATACTGTAGTTACCTGAAAGCAGTCCTCAAACCCCATACTTCTATTTAGATGAGGTTGGAGCTGAAGTCATTGGTGAGAGAGGTAACAAATGCCCTTTGGAAATGTGACTTAGAAAGAAATCTGGTTGTAAAGAGCCTCCCGAGTTCAGCTGGGAGGCTTTAAGTTACAGATGCTGCTCTTACTATGGCAATCAAACATAAATATTTAAAGTACAATCTGTGAGGAATGCAATGTTGGGAACTCTTCCTATTTTATTATGAATCTCAAGATACTTTGTGTTTTTCTTAAAGCTGTAGCTTCTGGAGTCATGGGACATGGAGAATCTTAGCTCTTACTTAAAAGAAGCATCTCCTAAATATGAGAAAACTGAAGGCTCAGAAAACAGAAGAAAACTATAAAGAACCATAATCTGTATGTATATGCCTAGCTACRTTTAAAGATCTTCCCATAAGTGTTGGGATTTGAGGTTGATTTGGTCAAAGATGGTTAAAATTCTTCTCACTTACAGGAAAAACCTTGGGGATGATTTTTCTGCRGAGTTCTGAAACCATGGCAGGACAGTTTACAAACCTGAAATGAGTGTGGGAAACCTGGTGAAGAGTGGTGGTTGCACCATACTTTGAAGGTCTCTGTGGACCAGAAGAGAGCAGTTTGGAGCAGTTCRTGCTAGTGTATGTGACACACAGCTTCCGCAGAGATCTCATTTTTTTAGGGTCTTTTTGAAGGGCTGGATGCTTGGAGCAAAAGAAGATGGAATGATGGAGAGGTGCTTCAGTGTCCCCATGAGGTAGGCAGGCCTTTCTTGCGTAGAGTGAGCTGCCTTGTTCTTGGTAGACCATTAGTATAAGCAGATGCTACGCATTAGTTCCTCAGGCACCGCGCAGGACATAGAACAACTTTAAAGAATAAGTAAAACTGTTGCCATTTCAAAGCTAGTCTCAGAATTGATGCCAGGACTCCAACAGACCCATGCTCCTTTATTCTCCCTTTAATTAATTCCTTTGCCTCTAGTGAATTTCCATCTTTTATTTCTGGTGCAATCAAAGGGCTGTGAGCAACAAGACTCACATTAGGAACAGACTGATCCAACCTTTTTTTAATCTTCTATATCAGTTACTTGTCTTTTTCTTGCACTGCCACAATGCATCTGAAGCACATATGCCAAAAGATAACTTGTTGAATGAAATATGGGGCACGCAAAGTCCTGTAGCTGGAATTTTCTCTCAGCAGGTCTCTTTTGCTGGCAGTTTCAWATGGCAGCAAAGAGTGAGAGTCCAGATAAACTTGCTCAGATACACAAATGGGCAATTACATGGTCACCTGAGAAGTGTCTCATGATTTATAGTGTTATTAAGTGGTGATGGTAAGAGTAGAAAAGATTTGTAACATCTGCATAGAAAATCCCAGCTCTGACCCTCGCACCCTAGATACCAACATATTAAATATCCAAACAGGCATTCAGGCCTGCAGATCGCTTTGACAGAGATCCCTGCACATCTGGTAACACTTGGCCTGATACTTAAGACCCTGGACAGTGTGCAATTAAATGTAATTCACTCCTTGCCCTATTGTGGAATCCAGGAGGACCGTTCCTATTTGAAGGGCGGTCTTCAGAGAAGCCTCATGAAAGTGGAATGTGCAGCTATAGCCAATGTCAGGGGTAAGTGTCTAGCTGGGAAGCTGAAAGAAGTGTTTTGCTGCTGGGGGAAGAGAGTCATATTGCAGGAAAGCAGTAATCTCCAGGTGCCAAAAGTGTCAAGACTTGTGTTTTCATACTTGGCTGCCTAAATTAGGAAGCTAGGCCTGATTTGAACCTAGGCCTGATTTAAACTTTGACTGCATCTCCTYGCTAGCTGAGGAGGCAGGGGTGACTGCAGCTCTGAAATAACCTCCATGGCTCTTACATCTCTTCAGCTGTCCAACGTCAGTGTGTCGGCATGGRCTACCCTTTTGCAGACTGTTGGATTTCCTCCTCCTCTTGTGTTGTGAAGACCKTAGAGGTCATGAGCAATGAAGAGCTGGATGAAAGAGAAGCTGCTTTTTGGCTCAGGTGACAGAAACCTGCATTTGCTGGAGCACAGCATCTGTTCTTCACCACAGATTTTATCTGTTGGCCCTTGTATCTGTTACTTGCGGTTTTGGTTTCTGGTCCCTTGGGATGGGCATTCTGCTCCTTATAGAGAAGAAATCATGGTAGGGAATGAGAGATACAAAGAAGGGGCCGATCAGAGAATCGGATTTGGGGGGCCTACACACTGGCAGGGATGGCCTGAATGTGTTGCTGCATGTGGTAGTCTACTGTGGAGCCTGCGTGCACTACCACTGAACAGCAGCATGGATATTTTTTTTTCTTGCTTTGGCGTAAGTGTGCTGTGATGGCCCAGGAGGGAATAGCACGCAAACTTTCTTCTTGGGCTCTGGTTCTTCACGCCTTTGCAACTGGAGTAGATCTCTCCTGCCAGATCCTGGCTGGCATAAATCAATAGGATGCCGCTGGCTTTGGTGGAATTATGCTGCTTTGCACCAGTGGRGTTCGCAACTTTAAAATTGCATCGCAGTCTGCTGCATTATTTGTGCAAATGCTGATTTTAGGCACAAGTGGGAGAAACCTGTTGATGGAACCGGCAGTAACGAGCATGTTAACTTGTTACAAATCTGCGCTAGGCGCGGGATTCGCAGCCTGTGCTTTGTGCTAAGCTGAGAATGAGCAGAGGCTGGAGGATGCACATGTTTCRGAGAACAGGGGAGAGCTGGCAGTTGCAAGGATAAAAGCAGCATATGTCTGACGGAGTAAATGGAGAAATGCAGGCCAGATGGCTAGAAATACTAAGAATTGTTTAATAATTTCTAAACTCTTTGCTCTCTGGAGCAAGATTTTAGGCACTTGCAATCTTTTCATCACTGCTCAGGTTGCCTCCTGTCTCAGTGGTATTACTCTTCTGTTTGGAGTAGAGTTCTTAATATTGTTTGTGACCTTCAGAAATTTGTAGAGTTATTATCTGGAGGTATAAAAGTGAGCATCTTTCAGGAGACAAATRTATGTAGGGATGACCCCTTTGTCCYAGAGAAGTGGGCCTTTGGAGATGCTGCCTAGGACTTTGTGGCTTGCACTATCCTGAATACGTCACAGAGTTGTGAACATCCTGGCTGTAATGGTGAAGGTCCTGGGGTCAGAATCTGCACAATCCATCTTGTTTACACTGACCAGCTGGGCCAGTTTGAGATCAGRCTAAATGGAGTAATTCTACCAGAAGCCAGCGAAACTGGTGTAAATTTGCAGCAATAAGGCAAGAGTAGGTTTCCAGGACAYGCGCACCCTGTTCCAGCCACTGAACTTGAGCAGAACTAGATCTGATTTGAACTGTCTCTCATCTGGGTCCTATCAAACTATGTTACTTAATAAAGAAGCAGAGCTGAAAATCATTTGCATTGCAGCAGTCGTCTTTCCTGAGAGAGAATTTAGAAACTGGGTCCTGCTGGTTGCTGCTCTTTTCCCTAGCAGTGGCTGAATCGTGGGGAAGCTGGGGGAAGGGAAGAGGGAGAACATGCTTGAAGGACTTTAGAGATGAAGGGTGCTCTGCTGTAGAAATGTTCCTTTTTTTTTTTTTGGTGATCACCCCACTGCCTGCCTTGTCCTCCCTAGAAGCAGGGAAGGCCTAGAAGACCCCCAAGGGGACACTCCCAGCCCACCATTTCTGAAGTTCCCAAGACCCAGGCTCATTGATTTTCTGCACAGTGTGTTTCTTTGGCCAAATACCATGCCTTCATTACCAAATCGTGTTCCAAACTGTGYGGGGAAGTGTGAACAGTGTGGAATGAATTTTTAGAGGTGAGAAGGGGCAGTGTYGCTGCAGAATCAGGATCTGAGCTGGTCTCTGTGTGGGATCAGAGCGTCTGTGGTGTAAGCACACAAGGGTCAGGCTGGAGGAAACAGGACCCTATGTTCTCTGGTCAGCCTTGGCTTTCAACCTGTCAAGGGGTTAGCAGCTGTTTTTTTCTCGCCAAGTTTCCAAGATCTAGAAGTGCCAAAGTAACAAGGAAAAAGCTGACTTTGCAATGTTGCTGGCCAGGGCTGGAAGAGGAGATGTTTGCAGTGTTGAGCAGAGTTACGCTCTGCTGTGGTTGCCAGCCAGCTTTGCACATATGGGAAACTTGGACTGTTCAGAAATGCATTGGACTCTCCAAACAAATCTGACCCAAACTCGCATCCTTCTGAGGGTGCCTTGTACTTAGCTAGAGGAGATAATTTGTGTCGGTGATTCACCTGRTCTTCAGAGAGGCTCCCTTATTTGGGAAGAAGACATGAATGTAAATTCCTTGGAGGTTAGAAGGGCATTTGAGCACAAGCATGAAGTCCAATGTGTATTTTAATGCCATCCTGAATGAAGTTACAGACTTAAATGTTACCTAACCAGTATCTTTAACAGCAGCTCAGGTGGGTTCTCGATGCTGGGGATGGGAGTGGAAACCTGCTTTTCTCAGGGCAGATGTTCGTGCAGATGTTTTTTCTTCTGGTACTTATATTGCCAGATGAGATGAGATGTGGGGAGACCGAATTTGCAATTTCATTCCAAGTCGCTTTAAGCTTTGTTTTGTTGTGATCAAAAGTCTAATTTTCTTCAAAGCAGGAGTCTGTATTTTTGTTCAAATGTAAAGAATGTGATGGTCTTCCCAATGAAATTTTGAATTTAGTCAGTGTTTCAAAGCTAGGAAGTTTTTGAGGAGAATACTCACCTTGATGTTTTAGAGGAAGCGCTCATCTTTTCTCGTAGTCTGCTGTGAAGTTTCTTTGTAGATGTTYTTAAAAATAGATGTATTGTTACATTCATTGCGTTGTCTCTTTGGGGACGGATCTCACTAACACCTGTGGAGGTAGCAAGGATTAAAGAGTCGCCCCCCTTCTGTTTTTATGTGCTGTTAGAGCTGTAATTTCCACCCCAGAGGTGGTTACACTTCAGAAATGAAAACTTCTRTTCTTCATGTGATCTTGAGTGGGGGGGGAAGCCCCCCTCCAGCTTTTCAAGGTGAAAGGCATCATAGGAACAGAAATTGCAATTCCACTGGAAATCTTAAATAATTCAAGAATAATACCAATTGCAGGTTTTGTCCGTCTTTGAGCGATGGAGGGGGAGAATCTATATATAAAATCCTTAAAGGAAACTGTTTTGCAAATAAAATGAAATTCAGGTTAATTCTTTTATTCCAAGCACAGGTCCACTCAACATTTTAAATGCCAAGGGATTTAGGGATCTGGAGATAGCATCAGTGTATTTTGGTAACAAATATAAACTGTAGTAGATTATAAAACTTCAGAAGCTGTTTCTAATTAGTAGSTTTTCTTCTGACAACTATTTTTCTTTTCAGAAAAAGAGGGGAAAGGGATTTTTGTAGCATAGCTGGGCTGGAGATGGGAAAAAGTCTGTTTAAAATATGTGGGGACCTGAAAGAAAATCTTGAGTGAATAATAAGTTTAACTGACCTTAAAATATCYCATTGCCATAAGAGATTCAAAAGTAATACTTCAAATGGATTTTTGATGAGGTTCTCCAGGCTGTGGGGAATAGAATATTTTACCCAACATATTTTCTGATCTAAATGTTTAGGATAACTAGGAAAAACTACTTGGAAAAGCCTGAAGAAGTTCTTGCTTTGTTTTGCATTATATTTTTTTTTATCTTGAAGTTACTGACATAGAAGRAAAAATCAATTTACTGTAAGGTGACTTTTCAGAACTTTTTAAATTTCACTCTAAAGCAAAATCCGCTCCGCGGCGYGTTCTGCTCGCGGCACCCTCGGCGGGTATCCGTTGGCAAAGCGCGTTTGCATGCTGCTTTACCGGCAGGTCTGGAGACGTTTTTCTCCTCGTTTTCCGACCTTCCTCTCTCTGTGGCTGGAACGAGCAGCCGCAAAGCGAGTGAGGAAGATGCCCCAGCTGGTGCATGGGGGCAATGGCGAAATCCCAGATGTGGAGTCACTGGGGGCGGGGGGAGGTCTTGGAAATGCTCCTGTCGGATTGTAACCTCCCACCCGGTATGAGTCCAACCAGCTCCCGGTCACTCTGTGCCTTTGGAGAGCAGCTGGAGCTCCCAGGCGCGCCTGCCGCGGCTTTGGAGTCAGCTCAACGTGCGCTACCAGGAATGCCTCCTGGCCTCGGACCGCTTAACGCTCTCCAAATGGCCCAGGAGTTTTCTCTATTGCATTCTGAAAGAAAGGGGGTGAAAGAGGAAACTAGTCCCACAGCAGCCCCCGGCGTTCTGAGCTGGGGAACTTCCTCCGAGGCTTTCCAGGGGGCAGGGAGACCTCGAGCTGAGGTCTGGTCCCAGAAGAACTGGCCTTGCAGCACGTCCGCAGAAAGCTTTGTAAAAGCCCTGCTCGTTTCCAGCCTTTCCGCTGCTGTGGCCGCCGGGAACATGGACTCTTCAGGTTTCTGCTGRGTGGGTGATCCTGCCTGAGCCACAGAAATACTGGCCTGTCCTCAGCTGGTGCAGTCTGAGGCTCCGGTTCCTTAGGTGTTCAGCAGTGCTGTCCAGCTCCCTCCTCCTGCCGCGCCAGCAGCGTGCTCCAGCCCCGCGTCACTCCCTTCGCTGCGCTGGCAGCCGTTCAGGGCAGCGTGCAGGGATGGATCGGGAAGCGACCCGCCTGGAAAGAGGCACGAGCAGTGCCACCGCTGAGCGTGAAAGCCCGGCGCGTGCAGATTTATGTTGCATCAGGAGCTGGTCTTTGCCCTGCCAACCCCTGTGTTGTTCATGATACGTTTCAGTAGAGATGCTGTCTCCTAGGTCATGCAGTCCAGGCCACCGTGTGAACACAGATGTAACGTTTGGCCAAAAGGTTTGCTGACTCGGTTGCTGGGTGAGTGCTCTAGCGAGCCCTGGGCATGAGTTTGATCATACAGCCTGTTCCCTCCCTGCTGGTTTTGTTGCCTGGACCAGTTCTCCRATCATCCCATCTGTTTTCATCTCCCATCTCGCAGGACTGTGGTGTCCTTGGCCAAGCCTTGGGAGCTTGTGTCCTGCCCACAGTCTGCCCCTCYGCTTGGGGACAACTCAACCCTATAGAGGTCTGGGGAGAGACCCGTTGGTTTATGTGGAGCTGGACTAGCACTGCAGACTCAGAGGCAAGGCCTTGCTGTCGTCATTTCCACTAAGACCTAGTCCCTATGCGGGATATAAGGTTTAGTCTTTGAGATTACATCGCTTCCTTGGGAGTCGGGCTGCTTTGTACCTGGCTGGAGCAGCCCCTTTGGAAGAGTCTGCAAGAACATCTTGCATTTTCAGATGGTTTACAGTATCTCAGATGCCACAGCGTTAGTGTCAAATTTTGTCACAGATAGGCTCTTTGCTTGTTGCTGTACTWGTGAGCAGGGCCAGGGCTGCTCGGGGGTTGGAGATGGTACGTTGTCAGGCTTATTTTACATGCCTGCTGGGCGCTGTCCTCATTGCCTTTGGTTTGCTGGTCGGGTAGGATGTGGTTTCCGTGACTGCYCTTCGTTTGCTGATTGCTGAGGCTGGGTGCTAGCAGGCTCCGGGGCAAACTGCACTGCTGAGCTTAGTGCGACCTGGGCTGTGGACTGCCTGGGGCTTTTCCTTATCAGTGGCTGCTCATTAAGCTCGTTGATAGCAAGATCATCCACCATTGCAAGCCTTAGGATTTCCAGTTCTGTAAACACATCTTGTCTTATGGTTAGGAATAGAGACCCGCTGGTGGTGCTTTAAGGAGAGTCTTCAGTGCTGCCCCCATCTTTCTTAAATAACACCCAACCCCACAAAGCTGAGGGACTTTTCCTGGCAGAGGCAGTGAGAGGTGGAAGTGAGGCCGCCCAAGTGTGGGAACTGGCTGTGTTTGCCTGTGGGTCAGGCGAAATGGGAAGCGTGGTCCCGGGCCGACCAGCGCGTTCACACCAACAGCCGACCCCATCCTCAGCTGTCAGGGTGATTTCATGTTTAAGCTGACGCCTTTTGCTATTAGTTGGCACTCGAGGTGAGCTCAGATGTTTGCCCCCACCTCTCTCCTCCCTCTTTCTTTGCCCCTGTCGGTACCTTGCAAGGTGTCTGCAGAGCCCAGACCAACCTTGTTGTTACTTGTCTTAGCTATTCTGCTGGGATGGTGGGGCTAGAACTGCGGGACTAGGTGGGGTTTGGGAAGAAATTTAACTTCCTTTCTCTGGAACAAGTTGCATGTGTGAAACTCGGCAGAATGGGTGGTGGTGTTATAACAGGAAACAGGCATGTGTCCATTTAATTTCTAGCTCTGGGTGCTAGGATTCCTTGGCATGCTTGCATGAAATAAAAAAAGCTTCTCTCCAACCGCCTTGCCAGCATACAGCCATCACATATCAGAGCTAAACAGCCTGCCCCCACGCTTATTCCCTAGCGGGTGGGGGAGAGCCTGTAAAGTGACCTATGGAGGTGTAAAAGCTGTGACGCAGACTGGTTTGAGCAGATTCAGGGGCCCGGCGGGGTGTCCTGCCTTCCCCGTACTCACTAGACCATCAAGTGGCAGCTTAATGGCAATTGATTTTGTTGCCAGGTTGGAGTGAGTCTTGGGCATTGATCTAGTGGAACTGGAGCTTCCTCCAAGCCTCGTCAGGGCTGCGAACGCTGGACTCTGCTCAGGAGCCTCGCAGGCTTGGGGCTCTGTGCTGGGCTGTTCGATTGCCGTGAGCTCTTGCCTGGACTTACCCAGGTGCTTCCTCCTYCTCTTGCATATTCCTCGTGCTCTTCTGTCTCCTACCTCTGCAAGCCTGCATACCCTGATGTGGGCTTGACTCAGTGCATCCTCAGACTTCCCACCCCAAACACATCTTCCTCACTTCGTTGGAGGACTCCAGCCCTTCCAAAGAGACCAGGTATCCTGCACTGGGTTAGACTATCAAGAATGGCAGCAGCTGCCAGGGGATGCCTGGATCGACTTTTCTRTCTAGCTCCATGCTCCCATCTGTCATCCATCCATCCATCATCACCAAGATACTCAAGTGTCTGGTTACAGATGCTAATGCAGTAAAGCTGTAGGAGATGAGGAATGTGCTCAAACTGGTGGAATTACTGCTTGCTTCTCAAGCAAATGACTGCGTAAACAAATGCATTCGTAGTGATGTGTATGTGTGTAAGCATGTGCATATGTGGTTTTGATGCCCAGCTCTGAGGTTGGTGAGGAGCCCTTGGGATCATGTTTCTTGCTTCTTTGTCTCCAGAGTGCCACGCTGCTGTGGACCATGGTTGTGTTTGCATRTTGTGGTGAGGTCTGGATGTGCTGGGCGTGAGTCCCCCGGGCCCGCAGAGGGGTGTGCTGCAGCAGTCGGCCTGGACGTAGCTAACGGAGATGGCTGAGGTTGCCACCACCCACCCGCCGCTGCTGCCGCCGCCTGCTCTGCCTGGCCTCTCCTCCTGGCCTGCCTCTTTCCCTGGATCTCTCCGTGTTTCTCCTGGCCTCGCTCTGCGGAGCCCATCCCTGAGCTGGCAACTGAAAGCAGCGACCAAACCACAGGACCGTCCGAATCGCCCGCTGTGATTTACTGCCCCTGCGCTCTGCCAGACTCCGACTCGGAGGGCCTCTTGCGCACATGGAAACGCTTTACTGGTGCTAAATCTAGGGGAGAAAACTGCAAGGTTCCAGTCCGTGGCCGAGGGCAGGGCGAAGGGCTGGTGGGGCGCCCTGCTGGCACCCRTGCCCTGTCCCCCTCCACCCCCAGACTCCTGTCCTGTGAAGATGGCCAGCGAGGAGGGATAGTGCATGAGAGGAACAAGTCCCGAGACCAGGTCATGGCCCGCACCCAGCGAGACCCAGTGCACGCCAAGCCGACTGCTAGGAGGCCACGAGCTTCCGAGCACTCAGCAGAACTTGTTAGTTAACTCTCCCACAGGACACCAGGCTTAGGCATCTCTTAGACACCTCTGAACGTGAGGCATCCTGACTTCTGGAGATGTTTGTCCATTTTTCTTTCTCCACTGCTGAGGAGGAGAAGGTTTTTCTCTGACCATCGTAGCCCACTTTGCAGCCCTGTTTGGGCTCTTGTGCGGAAGTGAATTTGGGGTATGGTCCTTTCCCTAGGATGGCCTGGGCACTCTGTCCTCACAGCAGCCCTGCTGTTGCTGGGAGCTGGACACAGCACCGCGCTGCTGTTCCCTGCTGAAGGCACCGGCCGGCCGTGGCCTGGTCTCTCTGCCGGGGGCCGGCGCTCTGCGGGGCCGGAGGCGGCGGCGGCCGTATGGGAGCATCCCGGGGAGCGGCAGCCCTGGGCCCTCAGGCTGCAGGGTGCCAGGTCGGGATCGCGGGATCCTTGCCCACGGCCGCTCCCTGCAGGGACTRTTTGACAAGTAGCTCATTTCCAGCCTCTCTCCGTAGAGACGCAGAACCTGGTGGTCTGCTTGGATTGTGGGTGCCCGTGCRTGTACCTCCCAGCACCCCCAAGAAGTTTTGAAGCCGTTCGCCAGCTCCAGCAGAGAGGCAGAGCCCTCTGAGGACGGTGAGCTCCTGAGCCCTCTGCACAGGCTGGAGGGAGAGGAGGGAGYGCTCCTCCGAGGCACGGCTGCAGATGGAGCCCAGCCACCTTATTAGGCACCGGAGAATCCACATCGGCAGCCTCAGGATGAGCTCACCCACGTTATGAGACACAAGGGAACCCACATCAGATGTTTGGCTGCTGCAGTTCTGCAGTGCTGCTTGCCCTAAATTAATACCCGCAGATGAGTGGTGGCTACAGTGTGTTGAAGGAGGGGCTGGGCCTTGGAAGAGCCCAGCGAGGCTGTGGACAGCAGGGCTCCTTGGGATCCGCTTGCTTTTGTAGGAACAGTTGCTGGGAGTTGCTGGCATTCATTGACTGAGGCTCCTTCTTCGACAACGAAATGAGTCTTGAGGGCAGACAAGTATTTCCTCCCAGCTCCTCCTTGGTGGTCTCAGCAGTAACATGGTGGTCTCAGGCTCCTGRGGAGCCACACTCTTGTAAAATCAAGGCAGGTTCCCATCTCGGTTTTATACGGACAGCAGTTCGCAGACCCGTGGGCGTCCTCAGGGGGTGAGCCACGTTCACTCCTCTGCGAAGTTCATGATGTCCTGCTGCCTCTGCGAATGCCTGGGTTGTGACGCTGGTAGAGATGTCCTTTTAGAAATCTGATTGCCAAGGGCCAAACTTTTCTCGTTTACTTAGGGGCAGCTTGGGGCTCCTAGGAGGCACTGTGCTAACCCAGCTGGTGCCAAGGTGCTTTCRGGGAAGTGCTGGGTTGTTTGGTGTCCCAATTATATGGTCCTCCTGGCCAAAAATGCTGCATCATCCCCAAAGGGACAAACGTGAAACCAGGAGGTTGATGTGCAGCATGGGGACATGGTGGCCGCCCCATGAGCCGGCCTTTGAGAAGGCGTTCAAATGTAGAAATGAAAGTCAACCCATTTCTTCCCAGCAGTGCATAAAAGTTGATGACTGGAAACAGCACAAATTAAATTAAGTATGTATTATCATCGCTGCATCAGTGGAAAATGTTGTGCAAGATTTACTTCCCTTCTCTACGGGGCAAAATGAATAGCAGCTTTCTGCTTCTGACGGCCTTCTGCGCTTTAACCTTAGCTGCTCTGCTGGCCACTGACTTCTGAAGGCTTAAGGCTGTCTTGAATATATATGATCACACATAATAACTTGGGAGCAAATAGTGTAGCCTTTGAATTTCTTTTCCGATGGTTTCTTTCTAAAGCCCCAAGTCTGGGGCTCTGAAGAAATGCCCTTTCTTTTCTGCTCTTCTCCGTTTGGATTTCGCAGTGATGAGGGTTGGGCAAATTGCTCCTGCTTGTTCACTTCATCCTTCTTGCTGAGAGAGGCAGAGCTTTTCCTGSCTGGAAGATTATTATTTTCTTCCTGAACGCTTTTCCTAAGCAGGGTTGGACGAAGAGGAGGAGATGCTGCGCACCCGGCGGCTGCTCTTTGCTCTGAAGTGGCCCTGGGAGCTCGGGGCCGGAGCGCGCTGGGATGCTCTTAGGAGCTTTTCCTCCTGAGAGAGCAGTCTGGGGACAGGCCAGCCGTGGGCCCTCTGCTGAGGGCTCCGTCCTGGCTGCTGCTCCTAACTGCTGCCCAACACCTGGGTGGAAGCTGTGTGAGACCTCTAGGTGCTCCTGACCTTTTTTTTTTGCCTGAGAGGAGAATCAGTTGCTTCTAGACTGACCTGATGTTGCTTCTAGTTGTAACTATCAGCCAAGGAAATAAGGTAGAGGAGAGCGTATGGGGACTGCCTGACGTGCCGGGAAGCTGCTCACCTAACCCCAGCGGGATCCAGGTGGTGCCGGCTCTGACGGCCGCTTCCCTCGGGTCTCAGCTAGTGCACGGCCGGTGTGAAGAAGCGGTGGTTATGGCAATGAGTGCGCTATGGGTTTCCTTCGGGAGCTCCTGGAAGCGGCTCGCAGGACAGGGAGGTCGCACGTGCGGCGTTGCMTGGGGAGAAGTGGGGCTTTGGTTAGGGAGTGCTGCGGGTCGTCCTGACCCCTCGCTGCAGGAGTAACCTGCCCGCCCGCCGGGGCAGCGGTGCCTGGCGGGGCGGGGTGGGATTCCTGAGGAACGAGCTGATGTCGCTGTAGAAGTTCTTCTCAGTGAGATGGTTACTGTAAAGCCCTTTTTTCCCTTTCTTTCTTTCTTTCTTTTTTTTTTCAAATTTCTGCAAATCAATTTTAACTACAACGATCATATTCCTCCRTCCTCTGCAATATTGGCCTCCCAAATATCCTGGTATTGAGCTGAAGTTGAGAAGCCTAAATTGAGCAAGCCAATTTTCTGATGGGAATGAGCTGCTGGGTTTTGGGATGGGCAAAGGGCTGTGCTGGAATTGTCTTTCCTGGAGCTGAGGGCAGTGGTTTACGCTTCCTGCCTTCCTTCTGCTGCAGCTTTTCGTGAAAATGTACAAGCTTCCTACTTTTGATCCTTCTTCTCCATTAAATCCCACTGAAATTGGCCAGTGGGATCAGACATCACTGGGGGGAGACTGGCAGACAGATGAACGGATAGGCAGACAGACAGAGCATGTGATTGCCTAAGCCACATTTCCATGGGAAGCCAGGCTAAAAATAATGAAAATCCAGTCCTTTCCCGCAGACAGCTTCGGCTGCTGCAAGCTGATGCTTTTCCAGTGGGGGGAAAAAATGTTTTGCTGGGAAATTCCCAGTCGCCGCACCGCGGCCGAGCAGGTTGGCGGGGACAGCAACCGTTCGGCCGCGCTCTTCGGCGCTGCGCCCCGTGGTTCGTCCTCCCCGTCCTTTTGGGACGTCCCGCTTCTTCCCGCGCCGCCGGCAGGTGCTGCGCGATGTCCGTCYTTGCCGCCGCCGGGTCCCGGGAGAGCTTGGAGCAGCGCGGGACCGCAGCCTGCTCCCGTCGCCGCTGCGCTCCGCTGCTCCGTGCTCCTCGCCAGGAAATGGGGCTTTTTCTGATAGTAAAAAAAAAAAAAAAGCTAAATTTGTTTCTCATCTTCCCTGAGGCTATGTTACAAATCTGACACAGATGGGAAATCTTTATTTTTTATTTTTTTTGGTGGAAAATTGGATGCGTTTTCCATCTTGGCAAGAGCTTTTCTGGGGCATCATGACAGCATTTTGCCTGCGTAAAGAACCAAACAAAGCACGTGTAATTTTTTTGCAGTGAGGGTGGGGTGTCCCCTCGACCGCGGAGCCGCCGCAAGCCCCAGGACGCGCCGATCCCCCTGCGCCTGCACCGCCGGGGCCTCGGGCTCCCAGGCTGCCGGTGCCCGTGGCATCTGCTGGGTGGCTCCGTGGCCTGGAGCCGTCCCGCGGCCCGTCCCACGCTGGKGACGCCGCCGCTCGTCTGCCGGCTCCTGGACCCAGCCCTGCGACGGCCGCGTCGGGCGCCAGCAGAGCTTCCAGGGCTTGTCCGAAGGCCGATATCGGCACGAACGCGGTGCTGAAGCGGCCCAAATCCTAAGGCTGGGGTATCACTTTGAGCTGTTTCTTAAAACTACTGCTTCTTTCGAGCAGAGCCAGACTCGCCGTGTCCCGCCGGGAGAGCAGGACTTGTGCTCCTGGCTTCCCSCTTCCCTGCTCCGGCTTCCCGTGGCCGCTGGCAGGTCGGCAGCCCGCTCGTGCCCGGGGAGCCCCGCGCTGGAGGCGGCTCGTGGGCCTAGGGGTCTGCAGGGTGGGGGCAGGAAGGGCATGGACCGTGGTGGGGCCGAGCACGCGTGGCCTCCCCGTGCTACAGGCACCGTGCCGGAGGCAGCGTGTGCCGGCCACGGCAGAGCTCAGCGAGCTGGTGCCGCGGCGGGCACCTCTGCGGGGGGCTGGGGGCGGAGGGTCTGGAGGACATGGGGGCCCGGGACCGGGCGAGGAGCTTGGTTAATTCCTTTGAAGCCATTAGTGGCTCCGTTTGTGGTGATGGAAAGGACTTGAGAAGGACTGWTGAGTCCTCCTGCCCTCCCGCTGGGCCCCCTCTGGCCCCGTCTGCAGGAGCTGCAGGCTTTCAGGAGATGAATTCTTGCTCCGTCTGGTCCAGAGCCCGCTGGAACGATCGGAGCTGCTTTGGGTTGAGGCCCAGGTACCCTACCGTGTCCCRACCCTGAAGCACGCCGGGGTGGCCGCAAGTAGGAGATCGCCTCTGCRGAGGGATTGAGGTGCTCCGTTACCGCTGATTTCAACGAGCATTAGGTACCTAAATAGCTTTGTGGATCTGGCCAAAAGAGCTTATAACTGTCACTGGAAAGTTTCCTGATGGGTCCCAAAGGCTTCGTTGCAGACCTCAGACCTGGCTCCAGTTCACGAGCGGAGACGGATTTACGTTTTCTTAGATAGAAATGAGACAGTTTTGAATGAGTTTCAGAGTGACTCGTGGTTGGTTTGAACCTGAAATTCCGAGCAAGGCTCGGCGTTTGTTCGGCACGGGGAGCCAAACTGGGGAAGTGTTTTTGCAGAAGTGCCCGTGATGTGTAATCGGTGAACGCTCCACGCGYGTGTGCAAACTCCACGTGCCAGTGGTGGAAGAGGAAGTTATTCCTAGGGCGAGAGGCAGGTTCTTGCCTCWCTCCCAGCATTTTTGATTTCTGAGTGGTCAGATCTGGCTAGCTGCTCGCTCGAACCGCACCGTTTGAAGGGCGAGTTGCTGAGCCTGGCTCGCTCGCTGCCGCCGTCCTTCCCTCGGGAGTCGAGACGCGGYGGCGGTGGAGGAGTTGGCGCGCGAGGGTCGGAAAGGCGAGCAAGGTGCCGGCGCGTGGGGCTGTCCCCCCCGGTCSTCAGGTCACGAATCCGGTCGAGCCGGGCGGGGAAGGGGCTTTGCTCGCTGTTGGGATGCCTGCTGCATCCCGCTTGCTTCTGGATTGCCCCACGCCGTTTGCTCTGGGGGGACCCAGCAGTCCGAGTCAGAAGCGGAGGTCCTCCTGGGCTTGCAACGTGTGCTGCCTGTTTTATATTAACTACCCCGTACAATTCCCTTTTTTTCAGAACAGCAGCTACATTTTCAGGGGAAACTAGTCAAAACTATRGGTCAGGCTTCAAAATCCAGGGGCAGCCAGCTGGGGAAGTCCTGGATGTACGCTGACGTGCTCGGAGACCTCGGTACTCTTTCGGAAACAACATCTGTTATCTCGTAACTTAGCCGGGAATCCAAGCTCTCGTTCCGCACGCTCGCTTGAGGCGTTTTGAGCAGGGAGGGATCCGCTGGTTGGAGCCGGGGCTCGCGCGTCCGCCTGGAGCTGCGGCACGGCCCCGGCGTCGGGCGGGCAGCAGCCCAGGGCCCGTTCCCGCCCCGGTTCCCGGGGTCGGGGACCTCCCTGGCCCTTTCGGCGGGGTGCGTCCGGGAGCGTGCAGGGGGCTGGCGAGGGGGCTGCGGGACCGCGGGCTCCGTCCCAGGCCTCGGCGGCCCGCGGGGGCTGCGCGCTCGCGTCGCCTGGAAGACGGGCTCAGTGCTGCGCTCCTCCCGCGCCGCGCGTGGTCCGTCCGCTGCCCCGCGCGAGCTCGGCCGGGCGCTCGGCAGCTCTGCTCGCCTCCTCCCGCACCCGCGCGCTGTCTGCTCTGGGCTTCTTATTTTATTTTCATTTATTTATTTATTTATTGCGTTTCGGTTCTKTTCTTAACTGTGAATGAAGTCCCCAAACAGCCCTGCCCCTTGCATTAAAAAAAAGAAATAAACAAACAAATAAATAAATAAAAGACTCTGTCCCCTGGCCAAATTTGATGGCTTTTGCACGCCAGATTAGTTATCCCGTCTCTGGAGTCTGCTCGTGTTTCGTGGAGTGGTTTCATCCCAAGAAGGAAAATATCCGAATCAGATGTCGCCCTGCCTTTCTGCTCCGCAGATAACAGGAGATCCGGCAGCTGCTTCCGCCGGAGACGCTGGAGGAAATTCTCACGCGGTCGCCGGCGGCTCTGTCTGAGCAGCACGTGCGCGCGGGCRACCGATCGCTGCGTTTCGAGAGGTTTTAAAAGCATCAGTGCAGGTTGAGCGTGGACGTGGAAGAGCAAGGATGAGGCCGCCGGTCGCGACGGGGGTGCGTGGCACAGGGTGTGCGTGAGCCTTGCCCTGCCGGCAGGAGGGCTGAGGGAAACCGCTGCTGCCGTTGGGCTCCTGCCCTGCCCGCCCTGCCCTCCTTCATAACAGGCTGGTAGCGTCTCCGTTTTCCTCCTCCCTCATCTCTCGCCTCCCCCTCTCATTCGTTGTGCGGAGTAGTTACGTGGTATGTGCAGTGCTTCAGGATGCTGGTTCACAGTGCGTTTATGGCCCGTTAGTTACTGTCAGATGTATTCATTACTTTCTTACAAGTATCTGACCTGCTGGCAATTTTTAAAGGACTCTTAAGGTTGTCCCTGGTTGGCCCTTCCAATTTCAGCTTTGGTCTGGCAACCAGATAGTGCAAACTTCCCATTTTTGTCCATTCAGAAAAGGAGAAACAATAAAAAAAAAAGACCTGGAAATATTGGAACCAGTTATGCTGAATGTCTTAAGGCTGGGGAGCTCTTTTTTCTTAAACGTCACTACTTGAAAGCTGCCGATGGGTTTCTTTTCCTCATCCCAAAGCCCATGAGATGGCTGCGCRGGAGCTGCAGACTTGCAAGGGAGAAGTTTGGGGGTGAGGGGGTCTCTCTTCCCCATAGCACGACCTGGAGCATCCTGTGCTCCCGGCTGTGTGTCGAGSGGGGACGGGCCGTGGGCAGCCTGCCCTGCCGGTGGAGACCGTGCAATGACCATCTGGAGAGCCCAGAAACCGCCTCTGCAGCATTGCTATGGAAAGCGTCTGAGGTGGGATTTGTGAGAGCACCGGATGAAAAGGCAGCTAGGGCCAGCCTCATACTGAGATCAAATAAATACAAATACAGTGAAATTATTCATGGCTCTGGGGACTCGTCTTGATGCCTTGTCAGCATCTGCTGATCAAATCAAAGCATCTGTCAATTCACAGGCAAACAGGAAGGTCTCGCTCTGGACGACATGTGCAAATTCTGCCTTTSCTCCTCCCCGGTGCGTGTCCCTGCTGGCCCTGCACCTGGGCAGGCTGCTGGGGAGCGGGCACGAGCGAGCGGGTGCATCCGTGCCGGGGCCGCGGCGGAGGGCACCGCGGAGCGCCCCAGCCCAGCAGCAGGTTACCCCGGCGGGCAGCAGAGCCACCAAGGCTGAGCCCTGCCTAATTAGCGTGCGCTAATTAGCTGAGAGCGGCTGGCCCTGGCCCAGCACTGCTCATATCTTGGGACAGTGTGCGGCGGCCTCTCCGCGGCACGTTGCGCCGTCCCGCGGCGCGAGCCACCGCGAGGGGACGGACCGCTCTAGGCGTCGGGAGCAAAACGAGGAACGATCCGGCCGTCGCTGCAGGACAGCGTTTTAGGCAAAACCGGCGCAGGTATCTTTTTATTTTGAATGGAAAACAAAAGATCTTTAAAGTATCCTTAGCACTCTCGGGGAGATCTTTTTTTTTTTTTTTTTTTTCTTTTGAACAATGATAAATTTTTCATCTAAACTTGCCTGCTTTGAGGTGTACTGCCTGTATGGAATATTCAGACTGGGGACAACCGGTCCATAAAAGATAGTTTGCTGTTTTAAAGTTTAGAAGGACGCATTAATTGTACGATGCCCCCCAAGCGACGGGCTCCGGTTCCCTTCCCCTCCCCGGACCGCCGTGCTGCAGTAGTGATGCAGAGCCCCAAGCCTGGCAGCTCCCTGCAGTTTTAAGAGCAAATTTTCCTTATTTATTGGAGCGCCCAAGGCTCTGCGTTGCCGGAGGTATAAAATTTGTCACCTCTGCTCTGTTTGCAGAAGAGCATAATTTTTGTTTCACTGCTCACGAGCCAGGTGTCTTCAGGCGGCCGTAAAGCACGAGATACGTGGCTGCGGTAGGGCGTATTTCAAGGCTGGTCCCACTGGAAGGTGCAGTGGTCGGCTGGATTATTTGCTGGAGTAGCTGCAGGAAAATTAACTGCCTTGGAAAGAGATTCCTAAGGGCCACGGGAGCCAGCAGATTTCGTCCTTTCCTTTCCTGAAAGGCAGGAAGCTTTGGAGTGAATTCCTGCTGCGTGTGCCTCCGAGGGCTGCTTTTATTCCGGCGGTAAAGCCGCCCCGTCGCTTCCCAGGACTCCGAAGGGAAAAAGTAACGCGGACCACGCCAGATTTTATCCTTACGCCCTTTCTCGGGGCGTACTTGAGCTCCGCGTCCGCACTGGGTTAGCGCGAGCTCGCGAGGCAGGACGCTGCTGCGCGCTCGGCGCCGCGGCCGCGGGGCCCTGGGCTGGCCGCCCTCTGCGTGCCGCCTCCCCGCAGCTCCCCACGGCGTGCCCGCCGCGGGGCAAGCGTGGAAGTTCGCTTCGAGCTTAGTTTTCGTCTTCTGCTGTCCCTTTTTTCCCTGCGTTTCCCCGTGCAGGAGGACGCAGAGGGAGCGGCCGGCGGGGCTCCTGCGGGGTTTGGTATCGCTCCCAAGGCGTCGGGCGGAAGGGGTTTGCTCCCCACCCCGGGCACCAGCAGCTCCTGTCGGTCCCTCCCGCCCCAGCCGCGGCCCCGGGGCACGGCGGGCGCTCGGAGGGCTCCGCAGCGAGCCGAGCGCGCGGCGCGACCCGCCGGAGGGGAGCAATCCCGGGCCTGCCTCCGGCCCCTCCCGGGGAGCCGAGCCGAAGTTCCCGCCTGCACCGCGCGGCGCGAGCGATGCCTTAATTTATGCGGTAATTTATTTTTTCGTGGTYGTTCTCGTCCCGTTTGGTTCCCCCGTAAGGCAGGCGGGGGGCGGGCCGCCCCTTCAGCTGTGTGCAGCGAAGGCTGACGGCGCCGCGGCGCAGCCGTTGGACGGCGTGCCGGCCCTTCAGCGCCTGAATAAATCGTCTCCAGTCCGCTGCTCCTTCATCTGCAAGCTGTCAGGGCGCGGGCGCTGCGGGGAGACCGGAGCCTCGGCTGAGCCGGCGAGACACCCGCCGCGGGCCGGCCCCGGGGGCGCACGTGCGTGTGCGTGCACGTGKGTRTGCGTGTGCATGCACATGCATGTGTGTGCATGTGTGTGTGCAGGGCTGTGCATGCACGTGCGTGTGCAGGGGTGTGCTCGCGAGGGCAGGGGGGGCCGGGCCGTGCCCAGCCCCTCCGGCAGAGCCGCCGCTCCGGCGGCGGGGAGGAGCTGCCGCCCCTTCGTTATCGCTGCCCTCTGCTCCCCGCGCGCCCTTACGCGTTATTCAGCAGCAGCCCTTTGGCCTTAACGTCCCTGCAGAAACAACCACGACTGCTGGATTTGCAGAGCAATCACCCTAATCGCTCCCCGAGGAGGGGACCGTCGGTGCCCTCGCCCGCCGGGCGGGACGAAGCGCGGCGCCGCGGGGCGAGGGGCAAGCGGGCGCCTCGGGGGGGGTTCTGAGACGCTCGGTTCAAAAGGATCAGGGAGAAAAAATCTGCTGCGAGTCACTCAGAAACCTTCGGGGCCTCGAGCCGCCCCCTGGTTACGATTCCCGGCCGTAGTAGACGTTAGGGCGGTTTCAACGCAGGCGGGCGGAAGGGAGGACCGAGGGCGCCCGCGGAGCGCCACGCCGCCCCCGGGGCTGGGCCACGACGGCCGGTCCGAGTCCCCGCGGCGGGGAGCAAGGACTCGGTGCGCGCAGCGGCTCCTCTGCTGCCGTCGGGCCCTGGGGGCCGAGGCCCCCTGCGTCTCTTTTTGGGTGGAGCTGGGGAGTTTTTTGCAGAGCCTCCAGCTGCCTGTGCTGAGCCGCCGGGGAGCC
>NW_028185939.1:429289-431769 GCF_003343005.1 Rhea americana
TGAACCGTTGAAAGAATCGAAAATAAAGGAGCGGGGCCGGGGGCTCGCGGGCGCCCGGGGGCCGCTGCCCGCTCCCGGGGGAGCCCGGCCGCGGCACCGGCGCGCTCCGCCGCCGGTTTTGTCCTCCCGGCGATCCCGTCGCCGTCGCCTCTCGCCGCCTTGACAGAGCCGCTTTCTTCGGCGCCGGGGAAGGCTCTGAACCGTGTCGGCCCCCGCGGAAACCCCTCCGCCTTTCACGCGCTTTTGTTGGTGGCCAGCGCTTGGGTTTTTTTCTTTTTCATAATAATGGAGAGGGTTTTTTTCCCCCGCTTTTTTTCTTTTGCGCGTTTGGCGCTAACTCCGAAYGCGGAAGCTGTGATCCGGGCTGTTCCCGTTCGCCCGCGCCTGGGTTTGGGCTCGGCTTGCCCRGAGATCCGCTCGGGTTCCCGGCGGGCGGCTGGGGCGATCTCCGCGGGCGCCCGCGCGGGCTCTTCCCCGCGGCTCCTCCGGGCCCCGGCGCGCGGGAGCCTCCCGCTCCGGAGCCCCGCAGCTCCGTCCGCTGGGATCCCGGCTGGGTTTGCCGGGAGGAGCCGCGGAGCGAGCGGCCGCCTTCGTTTCTGCCGGCGCGGCTGGCGGAGCGCGCGGCGGCACGGCGAACGTGACGATTTCTGGAGGAACCGGTCTTGGGGTTTTTTTTTCCCCTCAAAACCTGGCAGTCCGCCGGTTTTTCCGGCCACCCACGTGCGCCCTGCTGTAGCYGGGGCGAGATCCCGGCGTGATGAGTGGCCCTGGGCCTCCCGCTCTTTTAATTTGCACTTCCCCTCGTGCACGAAATGTCTGGGGTAAAATCTGTGCGGTTCCAGGTGCCAGCGCTAGCGCAGCCAGCTTTAAGGAGGGCCCTGCTCTTGCAGGGGTATTACACACTGCCTCTGCTCGTTCCCAAATCGTACGGATTTCCTCTCAAGTTTGTATTCGAGGGAACACAGCTACGGCAGCTAGAACAGATCCAGGCTGTCGTGTTTTACGACGGCTGAGCAGAGCCACGAGTTCCCGAGCTCAGGCGAGCTCAGCGCCGGTTCGTGGCGCGGGGACGGGGGAAAGCAGCGGCGCGGCGCGACACGGACCCGTCCGCGTCGCGGATATCGTCGTCCCGAGCGGTTCCCGTTTGATGGGGAACGTTGTTCTGCACGTCGAGCGGAGTGACTGATTTAGCTCTTAAGCCCGTGCCTGCTGAGTGGTATTTTAACATTGGTGAGCGGCACATGGAAAGAATTGTTTTCCTGTTCGGAAATATCAGCGGCATCCCGGGAAAGCGCTGGAGGACAGCGTAATAAATTCTTCAGCAAGGCGGCGCAGAGAGGCTGTGCGAAGCCGCTTGGCAGAGGCCGGGGAAAGAGCCGCCGCCGGCCCGGGACGCGGCGCCCCGAAGGGCGCCCGGCCGCCCGCTGCGCCGCCGCTCCGCGTTCGCGGCGAAGCCCGCGAGGGTTTCGTGGCTCGGTAAATGCTGGCGCTGTAAAAAGAAAAAAAAAAACCAATCCACAAGTGGTTTTCGCCTCCCGTTCGGGGCGGGAGTTGTGCGGGGCCCAGCACTGCTCGCAAATGCTTTTAATAAAGTGTTCTTTCCTGCGTCCAGGGGAAAAACCCCAAACCTCAAGCCTCTTCCCGGTACATAAGGAACAGATGCTGCTGGGCAGAGCCCTGGCTCGCAGCTGGCGCTGCCGCGGGAGCCCCGCTGGGGACCCTTCTCCCCCAGCAAGGCAAAACCTGCCAGCGCCGCTGCTGCAGGCGGCTCCTCCGTCCGTCCGTCCGTCCGTCCGTCCGTCCGTCCCACTTGGGCAGCTGCAGCTTGGGCACTTGTCGCCCGGAGGAGCCCGCGGCCTGGCTGCGCCGCTGGTAGGTGCCCGCGGGCTCCCCRCGCGCCCGGCCCCGCCGCGGGCCTGGCTGCTCCGGGCGGTTTCCGTCCCTGCCGCCGGCGGCTCCCAGGGCCGCGTTTCCCCGGGAGCGGTGACGCCGCAGCCCTACGGGGCCGTTTCCCGTGCTGGTGCCTCAGCTTCGGGTCCGCGCCGTCCCGCTTGCCAGCCGGGGGAGGCGCTCGGAAACGTGCTAGGTCGGAGCAGAGCGCGCGGCTGCTCCGTGGTGCACGCGCGTAGACACGTTGGTTTTATTTTAGAAGAAGCACTTGAAACGGCTTGGTCGTTTTGCACGGTACRAAGCAAATCTCTGCAGGCTTCAAACGCGCCCGCTCTGCGAAAAGAGCCGCCCTCGGGGCCGGGCCRGGCACGGGGCTGAGGGACGCTGGGCGCGTGGTGGGCTGTGCGAGCGAGCCCCGCTCGCGGAGCACCCCCATCTCCCAGCCCCACTCCGGCGGTCGCTGCCGCGTGTGGGCTCTCCCTGCACCCTGGATCCTGCGCCAGCCCTTTTCTCCCCACTTTTGCTGGAGCCTGGCTTGGCTGCAGAGCTGCGTGGCCCTGTGGAGGATGCTCAGTGCCGTGGAGGATGCT
>NW_028185939.1:433130-468826 GCF_003343005.1 Rhea americana
GGTGGGTGCCCACTCCCTGCGCTGCCCTGGGGGCAGCAGCGGCTGAGCCCACCCGCTCCCAGCCCCCCTGCACTGTCCCATCCCTGCTGCAATGTCCCATCCCCCCTGCACTGTCCCATCCCCGCTGCACTGTCCCATCCCTGCTGCAGTGTCCCAGCCCCCCTGCACTGTCCCATCCCCCCTGCAGTGTCCCATCCCCGCTGCACTGTCCCATCCCTGCTGCAGTGTCCCATCCCCGCTGTACTGTCCCATCCCTGCTGCAGTGTCCCAGCCCCCCTGCAGTGTCCCAGCCCTGCTGCAGTGTCCCAGCCCCCCTGCAGTGTCCCAGCCCCCCTGCAGTGTCCCATCCCCGCCTGCACTGTCCCATCCCCCCTGCAGTGTGCCATCCCCCTGCAGTGTCCCATCCCCCCGCAGCATCCCAGCCCCGCTGCAGTGTCCCGGGCTCCGCAGGGACCTGCTGCAGCCCAGGTGCAAACCAGGGCAGACCCAGATCGGCGGCGGTGGCGGAGAGCTGTTGCTCGTCTGTGTCCTTCCCGGTGACGCGGCGCTCCGGCGCGCTCCTTGCGCAGCCGAGCCGCGGGCAGAGCGCTGGGCGCCGAGCTCGTGCCCCCGCTCCTCCCCTGTACAACGTTGCCCGCTTCTGATTCTTTTTTTTAAAAAAAATCAGAGGCGTTTTTCCGGATGATCCCCCGGCGGTGCGTGTCCCCTTGGATRTCTGCCAGAGGCGCGAGCTGGGCAGCGCTGCCTTTGCGGGAGGGTTTTGGAGAAGAGGAGGTGCCGGGGGGGGGGTGGACCCGGCAGCGTCCCCTGCGCCGTGGCGGGACGGGAGGGCGACGAGGCTCTCGGGGAGCAGCTGGGCATTTCTGCCTTGGCCTCGGGGGCTCGCTCAGCTTGTCGGAGCAGCCCCGAGCCCGGACCGCTGTCCTTCTGTCTCCCCAGGAGCCTGATGCCGCGAACGCTGGAGGGGCAGATCACCATGGAGAAGACCCCCAGCTACTTCGTGACCAAGGAGGCGCCCAGGCGGATTTACAACATGTCCCGGGACACGAAGCTGATCGTGGTGGTGAGGAACCCCGTCACCAGGGCCATCTCGGACTACACACAGACGCTCTCCAAAAACCCCACCATCCCCAGCTTCCAGGCCCTGGCCTTCAAAAACGTCAGCACGGGACTGATCGACACGACCTGGAGCGCGGTGAGGATCGGCATCTACGCCAAGCACCTGGACAACTGGCTGCAATACTTCCCGCTGTCGAAGTTCCTCTTCGTCAGCGGGGAGAGACTCGTGAGCGACCCGGCTGGGGAGATGGGCCGAGTCCAAGACTTCTTGGGGCTCAGGAGGGTGGTGACGGACAAACATTTCTATTTCAACGAGACCAAGGGTTTCCCCTGCCTGAAGAAGCCGGAGGGCAGCAGCCGGCCCCGGTGCCTGGGGAAATCCAAGGGCCGGCCTCATCCGAAAATCGCCTCGCAGGTGGTCCGGCGCCTGCAGGAGTTTTACAGACCCTTCAACATGAAGTTTTACCAGATGACCGGGCAGGACTTCGGGTGGGACTGAGGCGGCCGCGGGCTGCGGCGGGCTGCCGGGAGCTGCCGCCCGGCTCCTGCCCTTGTTCTAATTTATACGGGACTTCTGGCGAGAAACGGACCCTTGCGGGGTAGAGAGAAATATTTAAGAAACCGAACCGCAGATGACCCCCTCTGCTCCCTCCCCCCCTTTTCCCCAACCAGATTAAATATTCTTCCGTATAACGCTTGCTAATCTCTGCGCCCGCGCGGAGCCGGCGAGCGGGAGCCCGGGCGGCRCCGGCCCCTTCGGGCCGCGGGGACGAGCCGCGGCGGGGGGCTGCGGCCGTCCCGGGGGGCTGCGGCCGCCCCGGCCCGCCGCGCTGCTCCCCTGCGGGCCGCCTGGCTTCTGCCACCTCTAGTTCGGCCCCTTCCACCAAACAGGGTGGGGAGAAGAAAAAAATGTAAAAAGTGACTTTCATTTACTGAAGAGCGCGTGGGTCCCTGCRCTGCTCTCAGGGGAGTCGGTGGATTTTCCCACTGACTTATAGCAACCACTGTGAAGCCCAGATTTTGATTTTATGCCTCTATATTTGCGACATTCGGTGCTGCTGGTTTTTTCCCCGTGTTGGCCGTGCTGCGTTTCCTATCGGTTTCTTTTTCTGGCGTCCGTGTGCGCAGAACAAGCTGTGGGCAGAGGAGCGGCGAAGGGGACGGCGGAGCTCGCCGGCCTCCCTGCGCTGGGCTTCACCGCCTTTCGTCTTCTGTTTATGAACGCGTTTGCAAAAAAAACCCAACAGATCACTCAATCTGGGACCGAAGTCGCTGCGGGGCGTTCGTGCACGTGGTGAGGTAGTTTCGTGGCTTCCTGCACGGCTGAAAACCCCGGGGCGCAGCCGTCCTCTGCTAGCGCAAACCCCCGTGCCAGCAAGGGGCAGAAGCTCGGCTCGCTGCCGCGTGCTCGTGCGGGTTTTGCAGTTCTTGTGTTTCCGCAGCTTGGCCTGGACCGCGCCGGCTGGTTTTTACGGAGTCGAGTTTCCGTTCTGAGAAGGGGCACGGACTGCCGCTGGCCTGCCGGTCCGGCCAGACGGCAAGCCCCGAGCGCCGTGTGTTGTTACAGACTGGAGACAGCCTGGAAGAGCCTCCCCGTAAGAACAGCAGTGAGCAGCAGTAGTTTGGAATAAACGCCAGGGCTGGCGTTAGGGAGGGGGACTGGCGTGTCCCGCGCGTTCCTGTGCAACCTAGCGGGTGAAGCGGGGCATTTCTCRCCCTTCGGGTGAGAATCCCCGGAATTTACCCGGGAAGGCAGAGCAAACGACCGCCCCAAACTCCGACCATTCAGCTCAGTAACCTCGGCGGGTTTTCAAATCTGCAGCCCTGACGAGGCTGCAGAAATTAGTTTAAACTGAATTAACTACATTTCCGTTAATTAAAGGTGGGGAAAACATTTCATTAACCTTCAATATCTTATTAGTGACTTGTGTTTGTCTCTTTAATGAGCTAATTACGTGTTTTGCAGGGCCCTCGGGCCCTGCACTGTTTGCCAATAGGCCCTGGCTCCGCGTTTCTCCGCCGTGCCGCGTGCCGGGAGCTCGCCGTCCCCGCGAGCCTGCGCACGGCCGGGTGTGGAGCCCCGGGCGCGCGCTGCAGCCGGCGGCTTCGAAGGCCAGGAGAGCTCAGCTTGAGCACCCGGGGCGCTGGAGAAGAGCAAGCAGCGCTGCGAGCCGGACCGCTTTGCCCTTGCGCGGAGCCGCAGCTTGCCCGCAGTCGCTGCTGCGGGGGCTTTTGCTTGTCAGCAGGACCCAGCGTGCAGCCGGGCGAGGAGGAGGAGGAGGAGGAGGAAGGAGCRGGTCCCCCGGGCYGGCRGGCGCCCCGTCCCAGCCGCRGGGATGCCGCCCGGCCGAGGCGCCCCGGGGCTGGAAGCGCCCCGGCCGCCAACCCGCTGGGGGTTGGATGTCGGAGCCGCTGGAGCCCGTTGTCGGCCGCGCTGGCGGCTCCGCGTGATGGACTGCGCTCTGCTTGTTTAGGTTTTGTTTCCAGCCACGACATTCGACCAAATTATTCTCCGCAAAGGGCTTTAAAGTTTCCCAAGTGCCTGTGAAAGCCTGGAAACGCTGATAGTGATCCTATTTCTCAGCTGAGTGACTGCATTCAGCCCAAGCCATATTGATATGCAAAACGTTAAGGGTCCGGGGTCTAAAGATGGTTTCTGTCTGCCCTGTGAAAGGGAGCCATACTTTTTTAAAGCCCGGGCCTTTCTAAAGCCGCACAATACCATATAGACTATGCCATTTAAAGCATCTGAAGCGACCCAAAACGTATTGAAAGCTTGCTTTGCAGACTCATTAAGACTACTCAATAGGTTCTGGCAAATACTGTGCCAGGACTGACCGCACGGATTAAGACTTTTGAAGTGTTACACAAACCCCCTGCTTAAACTAATTGCTGCCCCACGGCTCCTGAGGTCAAGTATTTGTATTCATTGCCTCCGAGAGGAGCCACTTGTGGGTCTGCCCAGGTGAAGCCGGCACTTCATTAGCCGGAGATGGGGAAAGGAGCCGTGGGGCGGAAGGGAGCCGTGGGGCGGAAGGGAGCCGTGGGGCTCACCCCGCGCCCGGGCTTTGGGCTCTGCTGGGTTGAACCGCTGCCTCGTTCACCTCTCCGGTGGGGTTGGGGCCGGCTCGCCGGAGCTCGCAGGACCCGGCCGCGTTGAGCAGCGCCACGGCTCCGTGTTTGCTTTAGCTCAGCATCCGTTTCTGTGGCCTTCTGGCTCCCGGCGCCCTCCCGAAACGGTTTTGGAGCCGGATCCTTGGGCGCGGGGGCTGTCGGGGCAGATGCACTGAGAAGAGAAAGTGTCTGAAATCGGATCTGCGGCAAGCGGTGAGGGGTGCTTTCCTCGCGCGCGGTCCCGTCCCGGCGTCGTGCCGGGCTGCAGCCTGTGCGCCCTGCCGCCGCGCACCGGCACCCTCCGAGCAGCAGCGGCTTGAAATGCAGCGGCAGCGCCGCGGCGCTTTTCCCTGTCGCCTGCTTTGCGGCGCCGCTGCAGCCTTGGGAAACCGCTGCCACGCGTGAAACGAGGCAACGTTRTCCCGTGGCAGCAGTAAAACCACGGCAGGCCTGGGCCGCGCTGCCAGCACCCTGCGCCCGGCGCTGGCGGCACTGCCGCGTGTGCAGGATCGGTGCTCTGAGAGCCCCGCGGGCTGCGGGGACAGACAAGCTGAGTGGGTGCAGAACAACCTCCGTATTTTTTTTTTTTTTGCACAAGATCCCTGAGAATAAAGGTGCAAAAGACGGTGGCGAAGCCGTGGCGACRTCTCCTGCGCGGTTGTTAGTGCGCCCCGGGGGGGTGGCACACCTCGGAGCGGCTCGGGAGCAACGCGCTCCCTTCCCTCCGGGGRCGAATCTCCGGCGACGGTCCCCACCCCGCCACCAAAACCGCCTCCCCGGGGTGGGAGCGGAGGAGCCCGCGGCGCCGGGAGCTGCAGGGGGGGGATGCGCCGGCCCTGCTTTGCCTGGGAGAGCTCCCGCGGCGTCCCGCTCACCCGGCTCCCGGGGCCTGGCGTCGCCCGCGGTGCAAAACCAGCACCGTGCCTGTCCCTCGTAGCCCTTGCTCTGGAAATGAGGGAAAACGGACGGTTATCCCCTATCTGGGGTCTTCCCCCGCRCCCGATTCCCAGGGTTTCTGCTCGCCAGCCACGTCTGCCTGGTGGGAAGCGATCCAACCCCCCCCCCCGGCTCTGCCAGCGGAGCCGAGCGCGCTTCACTCAGAGCCACGAAATTCCCCGCTTTCCGGCGAAAGGAACCCTCAACGGTCCCATGATCAAAGCCGGGGCTGAGCGCCGGGGCCGCTGAATGCCACCGTCCGCCTCCTCCTCCTCCTTCCTCCCCCCAAGCCAGCCCGGCCCCGTTCACAGCAGCTTTCCCAGCTTGAAACCCCCCCGTCTGTCAACTCCGATGACATGGTCAGTGCCGGGGCTCCCTCCGCCTCCACTGCGCTCTTTTATCTTCAGAGAAAAAAAATCACAATAAAAGCTAAAATTAAACTTTAATACTGTAATGCTAYGGAGGGCTGGAAAAAAGCAGGGGGAGAAAGGGGCTCCTGGACGGGGCGGCAGTGCCGCGGGGCTGGGAGCTCCCGCACGGCCTGCCCCTGCCCACAGGGCTCAGATTTTTGGGGGGTTTTACAGATTTGGGGATCGGGGAACTTGAGCAGCCTCCTCCCTGCAAGCACACGCTGCCGCCGCCGGCGGCGGGAGGAGCTGCGAGAGCGGAGAGGCTTCGCAGCGATTTCCATGGTTTGTGATTCTTCTCAAGAGGGGAAGAGAGGCGAGTCCAGCATCAGCATCGCCCGCGCAGGCGGCCGCTGAGCTGTCTCCGCGCCGGGCGCCGGGCGCCGATCGCCTCCTGCGTTCAACAAGACAGTTCGGCTCTCGCTGCGAAAGCGGGTCGTGCTTCGAGCTCTCGGCCGGCCGGYGGCCGCGGCGCTCGGCCCTCGCTGCTCCCGCTGCTCTCTGCCGGGCAGCGACGTCCCGGTGAAACACTGGGCACAGCGGAGCGACGCGCTTCTGCCGAAACAGCATTATGCAGATTTTACTCTGCAAGAAGTGCAAGAATTCACGGACATTGAATAAATTCCACAGACATTAACCATGCTCACGGAGCGGCGCCTTCGGGCACATCCCGCCTGCCTCCTCGCCCCGGCTGCGCTCACGTGAAGGCAGAAAGCTCCTTGCAGAGCTTTTTTTGTGCGTCCCCTCCGGGGCAGCCCCGGCGCGTTTCGGGAGCGAGCGGCTGGCCGCCCCCTTCCCTGCCAGCCCTGGCTCAAATCCCCAGCCAGGCACACGGCAGCCTTTGGCTCAGTCCTCCACTTTATCCACACGCAGTGGTGCTGGCTGGGCTTATTTACGGCTCTGATCAATAAATACTATCGGCAGCTGGCTATATTTCACGAGCGCAGTGCTGTACAYGTGCCTGCGACTGTATTTCAAGAGCGTAAATAATACCGGTGCAGCAGCAGAAATTAAAAGCAAACAGACATAACTTAGAACAATTTACACCCAGAGCTGAACACRGAGGGGCAGGAAGGAAATGGCATTTCCAAGAGATATAGAGCTAATTGTATGAAAATTAAGTATAATGAATAGGCGGGTTATTCAGTGCAACCCCCAAGCACAGGCGGCGGTTGCTCTTCCCCTCTGCTAGCGTTCAACCATTTCCCTCGCAGCGGTGACGCACAAGTTCTCCATAAATCAGCGGAGGTAGAAGCACATTTGCTCCCCGGCTTTGAAGAGCCGTCAGATCTCCGAACAGAGGCTTCTTGCTGGGTGATCCTCCGYGGCTGGTTCCCATTTCCTCGTAGGAGGTGGGTCTGGAGCCCATTTTGTGCGTTCAGGAAGGCTCGTGGTGGGGGAAATGAATGACTTTGCTCTGCTGACAAAAAGAGTCTTGACACCACGAGCGCCGCGTGCCATTAAAATCCCACTGACACAATCATTTGCTCGGAAGACGAACATATTGATCCGGCACCAACAGCAACACGCTACGGAAAGGCCAAGGGKGTCGGGATGCAAAGGCTCCATCAGCATAACCTGGGCTTGCCGCCGTTGAGCCCAATCCTGCCTGGGTGCTCAGAGGCCTGACCCTGGCTGGGTTAAGCCCGTGATGCATTAGGGACCATGGTGCCCACCCCAGGTTCACCCTGGTCACCCTGGCATTGCCAAGCTGATCACTCCAGCAGGCATGTTGCGGCAGCACGCTCTTCTGTGCCTTTGGAGACCTTTGCAAAGTGTCGGCCCTTGCGAGGACCGTAGCCGGTAATTACACGCACCGTCCCCTCGCAAGACGGGGATGATGGAGGATGGACAGAGTGCGGGAAGCACGCGGGCGCTGGCACATGCAGCTGCTGCTGCTCTCTGCTCAGGGCCCCCGCGGGACCAGGCACCTTGGACGAAGGTCCCTGCAATGCCGGATGCCTTGGATGAAGCTCCTGTCCTGCTGGATTGGGGGCTGGCGAGGGCTGGCATCTCCCCATGAGCCTGGGAGGAGATCCAGAAAGCGCAGCACCAGCAGCAGGAAGAGTTGCTCCTTCCCTCRCAGATTTTAAGTGTAAAAGAGCTACATAGGTGAGACTTGCAGTTTGTGGGAGCAAATTTGAAGTTACAGTCTATGAGGAGGGAGTTTTCCTGTTCAGCTCTGCCCAGTTTTGACTCCCATGGAACAAGGGTTTAATGCAGGACCAGTGCGTGGTGGGACAATGTGCCGGTCTCCACGCCGAAGCCAGGGGCAGTTCAGCCGGGTGGGAGGGTTTTCATCGCCCTTCGTGCTGTGGAGCTACTGCCAGCACTGACCACAGGGGCAGTGATGTTGTTGGCCACGGTGCACCCAGCTGGGGACCAGCCCCAGGACACCCCAGGACACCAAGGAGCTGGGCAGTAAGGACTAACACCGTCTGGACATACACTAAGGACACTGTCCTCTGCAAAGGGCTTGAGTGAATGGCAGCACCTCCTTTTTTGAGAGATTCAGCACTGCTATAAACTTCTGCCTTGCTGCTGTCAGTGAGCAGCTCACAGCTCGCAGCCCATCAGCACCAGGGTCTGGGGACACCGCAGGGCCACCACCAGCTGCGTTAGCCCTTCTGGATGAAAATGTGTCCCAGTGACTTCTCCAGTCTGGCTGAGGTCTGACTTACTGTCCAAGCTCCCCCATCCATAGGAAATGCTGGCAAAGTAGAGGACGAAGACCCAAAGCAGCACCTCGGAGTGAAAAAGYGCAGCATGGGCTTAGCCTCCAGGACACATCAGTGCATCCACCTGGGAGAGGACTGCTACGAGTGTCCCGACCATCGGAGCTGCTTCAGTCGCTCCCAGAAGCTTTGGACTGACTGAGAAGTGCAAACAYGTGGCAATCCCCATCAGAGCCCGGCTCCTGTCCGCGGGCCCCTTCATCCCGGGAGGGGCCCACCGCCGTGATCTCCACCGCTGCAACACCCGGCCCTCCAGGCAGCCACGKCAGGAAGAACCTTCCTGGAAGGATTTTAAGGAATTTATTTGGCAGGTTTTTAAAGGTAATTTTAACATGAAGGTTGAGCTGGAAGATTTCTGCCTCGCTGGGCTGTTTCCACTGAGGAGCTGGCAGAAGGCAAGCTGCTGAGTGAGGAGTCAGCGCTGCCATATGGAGCTACGCTCTGGCTGGTTGCTGAAGAGAAAATCATACTGGGCCAGAACTTGGCAGCCCTTCCCTGCGGAGACCACTCGTGTGAATAGATGTTACTCATCGGCACTGCTCACTGCTACAGGATCTGGCCCCCGGTCATAAAGAAGAACTGGATTTTGGCCTCGGTTCAGCAAAGCACTCACATATGTGCTTAGCGGTAAGCGCGCGAGCGGTCCTGGTGACTCCCCAGGAGAAAATTTATGCTTGAACACGCTCTTTGCTGGGTCTGCACTTCCATCCGCCTCGCTTTTTGCGCTGTGGCCCTCCGTCCGCCTTGCCAGGGGAGGCAGCCCCCCGTGCCGGCGAAGGCCGCGCTTCCCGTCCCCGTCTCGTCTCTTCACCACCAGCCTCGCGCCCCTCGGGAATGACGCGGCCAGAGAACTGCTCCCAAATTCACTGAATTCACTGAAGTGAAGGCCCGGCGTTTAAAGACGATTGAGAAAAAAAACATTTTTGTCTGTGCTATGCAGAAGTAGTCAGTGGGTGTTCACAGCCACGAGGTCGTCCGGACGCCGAGTGCGGCAGMTGAGCTGAACGAAGCGTTGGACGCAGGTAATGAAGTCACCCACGTTCCTACCGGASTGGAGATATTTTTGAAGAGGATCGGAATTRAACGTTGAAAGTCACAAGCCCATCRCTCGGGTCGTGGCCCGGCTCCCTGCAGGGTCCCCGGTGCCTCCGGGCTTCGGAAGCGTGGAGTCGCCCGCGAGCCGCSGAGCCGGGCGGGCCGAGGTCTGCGGCTACGGCTACGTCTACGTCTGGCCTCCAGTATTTACCCACGCAAGTGCCATTTTCCCCCTTCGTTTCGTAAACGGGTAGTTAAGCACATTAGCAAGTCACGTGAGTCGGGRCAGCGATCACACAGGCAAACTCCAGAGGAGGAAATAGTGATGCATAGCAAGACRAGAACAAATTTAAGAGAATAGAACAAACTCGTGTTAGATACGAAGCRTGTTGCCAAGTCAGTGAATCTGGATGTAGTTAGAGAGGTCTACAGTATACAGAAAAAGTCTGTAATGTTTTATTCCAGGGATACATGTTTCCAGGACAAGCTGTTAGATTGACCTCTAGTGTTCGTTCTCGTAAGGGACGATTTCTCGAGAAAGTCCTGTTTTGACCCGGTCTCCTCCCCATTGCGTTCTGAACAGACTTTGCGGGGAGTTTTGTTTTCCTAACGGAGAAAAACTTAAAATGTCAGGATCAGTCTGAAGGAATTTTCTCCACAGCTGCCTGAAGGGCCGCCAGGCGTACGTGGAAATGGCGACACGCGATTACCTGTAGGAAGGGGCTGGATGCGGTCCTGGCTGCCGGCGGCAGCGGGAGGCTTGCCGCCGGCCGGGGGCGCAGCCAGCACATCAAAGATATATTTTTTCTGGAAAGCTGGGCTTGGACGGATCATTGGGATTTCACTRATGTTCTGTTCACTGAATTTTGTGGTGAGCGAAAAATCTTATTTATCCGAAGATTCCAGTTTTCCCTTACAGTCATCCCCCATCTGTCTTTGAGAGTTATAGCCTAAGTTTTCTTCCTTATGAACTGCTAGTGCGTGGTGGAAAGAGACTGAGTTTTAGAGTTGGCTGGAAACTGAAGCAACAGATCAGCACGAGGTTGGGAGTGGTTTCCCCCACTTTTGTCACTAGAAGACGCTTTTCCAATATGTTCTAATTGGTGCTGGTGAGTATCATGTTTCTCAAACTGAAATGCAGATATAATTTATTTGGTTTTGGTTTCAATGAATTGAATAGCTGAAAATGTTTGAATGGCAGCCAACCAATTCTAAATCCTTTTTTTTTTTTCCCAAAGCAACTTCCCCACTGTTAGGGAGCTGTCATTAAAACTATTTTTGATTGTTGTGTTTTCTAATTYGTGATGTTTTATTGGAAAATATTCATCATTAGTTTGCTCATAGAAGAGGAAATTCTGATCTTAGGGAAAGTGATGAGAATCTAAGTAATTTTGCTAACCTCACTGAAATTATTTAGGAATTAAGTGGGGGAGGATTTAATCTCTAAAGCCTGAAGGCTGCAACATGGCTTGGAAGCTCCAAAAAGAAGCATTTTCACTGCTACAGATTCAGGCAAGCTGAAGAGCAGGCTGATGTCTATAAAATCGCAGAGAGTCAAAGCCTCGTCTTCASAAAAACAAGGTACGTTATCAGTCTGCGAACGAACAGACAGGTAAAGTGACGGTGTGTGTCRGTGTTTTCAAACAGTGAATTCCTGTGTGGCTATCTTATTTAGACTTGTTGCAATAGTAAAAACACAGAGAAGGATTAATTTGGGACATGTTTATTCACAAACAGTGTGCAGAAAATATATAGACTACTTAATGCTAACGATTATCTTAGATTTCAGTTACAGTGTTTGCATTTTTATTAAACTTTGCGACGGCTAATTGATGTAAGCATATTTCAGTGTACAGGCCTGAACCGATGGCTTGTTTTCCTCYTTGTTGTATGCTTGCTTGCCAGCGTTACATGGTATTTCTGCTCCACCATTGCACTAATGTTGCAGAAGGAGTTAATTACTCTTGAAATAGTTCTGAATTGAAGTTGCTGGTGAATGAGCACCCAGGCCAGGTCATGGAGAAGGAGGATYGCTAACCTCCCCAGCACAGACCAAGGCAGCCAGAATTAGCACAGACTGCACTTAAGCTGAAATCAGCTGAGGTTCATGCTCATGTTCATGTTCATTTTGAATTAATTACTATGYTGCTGCAGCTTCCTGGGCCACAGAAGGTTGTGGCACTGCTCAGAATGAGAAAATTCAACTGTAACAGCACGGGAATGACTCCAACGCAGGGGACCGGGATGGGGGCCGCAGGGCAAAGCAGGAGATGGACAATGGCTCCCTGCGGTGATGGGAGAAGCGGGAGAAGGTTTGGATTAAATATCCGTTAATGCACTGAGCACCTGTTAGCTGCATCAGCACCTGCCCTACTTCTGCTCAAAAYGTCCATCATTACTCCCTCAGCACTCCCACTTCTCATCCAGTTCAGGTATCAGCCAAAGCCACTGAACAGTGAATACCTTTAATAATTTGCTGCTTTTAATGCATTCAGTCAGGCCAATTACATAAAATTACAGGTCTAGGCTTTCCATTTTACAGATTCTTTTGGTCCTAACAATGTATAAATACTAAATGAGTCCACCCAGTAAAAGYTGTGGGTAGCATAAAGCTTACAGAACAAACATTTTGATGCACTCTAGCTTTGAAGATCCTTTTGAAGATAAGACTGTCTTAAATGTCCTTACWATCGTTGAACTCAGCCGAGCTTCCCCTGCATGCAAACAATACTAATCGTTACATAACAAATTGCTAAGTGAATTCCCAAATGCCATTTGCACTCCTTGACCATACTGATGAGTGTAATTTAAATAAATCCATTCACGAAGGCCTAATTAGCAGCAACCATTCAATTTGCAGCTGTGGATGGGAAGTCTGCTAATCACAGACTGAATCCAGCAGAGTGCTAAGTGTTACTGAAGTGCGTGAGAGTTAAAATCACTCAGACTTTTCCAGGGATCAAGCACCAGAACAGAAAAATAGTGATTTTACATTATCACCCTCCTGGAGGGGCCAGTAGTGGAGAAGGGGGTACCCTGGAGGGGCCAGGGGCTCCTTGCTGCTGGGGTGGAACCTGGCATTTGGGAAGCAGCTTCTGGTCTTTCTTTTGCCTCTGTTTTTGTAGCTGTCAAATGGTGATAAAAATGCCAATTTCTTTTACAAATCACTTTGAGGTCAAATGAGGAGAAAAGCTTATTGTTTTTTGAGTAACTCTTGTTTTAGCAGGCTCTCTTTAGTGTTTGTATTATAATCCCTAACTTGGAGAAGCTGCTGATACTGTAAATTAACTGGACCCATTCAGGCTAGGGTCACTGTTTATTACAAGCGCCARCAAGGATGTTATTTGTTTGCAGTCGCCTTTGGGGTCCACATTGCCCCCTGTGGTGGCAGACGCTATAGGAATGGCAAAATTCACGGGCATTGTTGTGGGACAGGTAAGTGGAACAAATTCTCCTCTCGATGTCTGCAAGTCTGGAATTCAGCATCTCATCACGTCTCCCAGCGAAACGACTCCGTTCTCACGTCCGCCGGCTTTGTGCCTCTGGCCGGACCGGCGCACCTCCACGTGATGTGATCCTTTCCTGCCGTTCTTCCCATCGAGACGCACCCGATAACATCTTCCGAGCAGGAGCTATCATGGGAAAGTAAAATGTGGCTTTTTTTTTTTTTGAAATGTAGGCATGCTGAAAATAGGAGCCGGGAGTGGGAAGTAAACCACAAGGCAAAACCACCCCATCATTAAGTGTCTATTCAGGCTGCAGTTGCGCCGGGATGGGGCACAACAGCACCCTTGTTCTAGCGGCTTTGAAACTGCACAAAGCCCGTGGCCCTGGCCGGGGGACTGCCAGCCGCGTCGGGTTTCACCTGCCCTTGGTGCCTGCGGCAGGGAAGGAGCTAAACCTGGATGAAACCTGGAGGAAACAGTGCCTGTGCTGGCCAGGAGTACGGCATCCTAGCTCAGTTCAGCAAAGCTTGATTGATAATAGCATTCATGTCCCACCAAAACATTGCTGAAATGTTAGGCAAAGTCAAGGTGGAGATGCTGCAGACCTCATTTCAGGGAGTTTTCTTTTATTTATTATTATTATTTTTTTAAGTTGCAGTCACAGTGGTAAGAAAAGATACCCATGCCTCTCCGCATGAGCCCTGCTTCCCACTTTACTGGAAACCCATCACCACGTTAATTATCTTCTGCTCGCTCATTAGCTTGATATAAATAACAGAATTAATAGAGAAATAGCCACATGCTTGTTCTATTTATGGGACATTTCCAACCTACAGAATGAAGTTAGAGCCACGATCGTACTGTATAAAAGGTGAACTAAAAAATACTTGGGCTGTCACTAAAAAATACTCGGGCTGTCAGCTCCCTGGCATGCTGTTTGTCATCAGCACAGTATAATTATCRGGGACTTTAGTGACCCAATAAATACGAGAGCACAGGTGGTATCCATTTTCAGCTGTTTAATTGAAGAAATGAAAGATCCTGTAATACAGAGTCAACACAGAGAATTTGTCAGGCTACGCTAAAAACTTCAATAGCTATAACCTTAAGGTCATAAAAATCACCGATCAGGAGTAAAACATTTTATGGTACAGACATGAAGAGTATTGACTTTTTTTAAAAAATAATTTTATATGCTATATAAATGGTCAGAACAGCCCACTCCAGCCTTCGGCGTGGCCTGAAAAAGTCAGGAGTGCTGTGTTCAAATCAATACAAGTAATGCCTTAAAACATAAATTTTAATGCATTTGTGAAATACAGGTAGCTTGGAGCTACCACCAAAACAAAAATAAAGAAAGAAAGAAAACAGAGGAATGGGGAATGGTTATTCCAAAGCTTTCCAAAATTTGCTTGGACGTTTAACGTGCTGCACACTGAAACTTTTAACAAAATAAGGGCGACTTTTGCCGACTGGGCGGGTGCTTYGTTAGCAGCGGCGGGCCGGGACCCGCGAGCGAGCGCTGAGGAGCCGGGAAGAGCGCTGGGGAGGGCGACGGCGCGCGCGRATACGACCCGGCGGGCGCCGAGGGGCCGGGAAGCGCGCTCTCCCGGGAGGAGCTCGTCCTCGGGAAACGGGCCCTGCTTCGGCGCGCCCTTCCTGCGGCTGCAGCTGTAAAGGGGGATCGGGGGCGGCCCCGGTCCGGCCCAAAGATTCGAACGTTTCGTAGAAAGCTCCGAGGTAACTCGCAGGCCTCGATCGCGGAGCCGCCGCGGAGCGCGACRAAGGAAATCCAAGCTGCCGTCGCTGTGCTTTGGGTTGGTCCCTCTGGGATGAGTCCTGTTGTTTGCACACGTGGAAGCTCTCACATGAATATTCTGTTCGTGTGAATACTCTCTATTCCTTTTTTTTTTTTTTTGTGCTTGGCAGCATTTTTTTTGGGGGGGGCACACCGCGTAATTAAGAATGCCGTTTTCCTCACTGAAATGGCCTCCTTCCCTGCCTGCTACGCAGGGCTCTTCCTCTGGCTGCCCCCTCCCCACACAGGTTTGACTGACAGCCTGTACCCACGTACAGTCTGAAACTCACACCCGGACTGGCACGCACACGCACACTCCCCTCGCGCACACCCCCCTCACGCACACTCCCCTCRCGCACACCCTGACACCTCTCACCCGCGCGCTGGCCCTTTAAGGAGGGCGCGAAGCCGCTTCCCGCCCACGGCGCTCGGCGCCATTTTGTCTCTCCGCCCTGACCTCCCCCCCACCCCCCCTCTTCCCCTCTCCCCTGAGTTCCTGCTTCACGGGGTTTTCTTTGCCTTCTCGCCTTGTCTTGCTTCTCCCTCTGCCCTGGGCTGCAGGTGCAGCTGGGTGTAAGCGTCTCCCCCGTGTCCAGCCCCTAAGCTGCTGCCGTTCCTGTCTCTGAGTGAGGGGTTGGAAAAGGGATGGTGGATGCGAGCAAGTYGCTCTGCAGTGTAAAGCCTAGGTCGGCTTTGGGGAGACAGGCTTGCCTGCTGCTAGTTACTGGTTTGGGATGAGTTGATGGTGTGACTATGCCAAGTGTTTTGTACTTACTTTATTATGGCTTCCACGTCCTTTCAGGGAAAGAACTGATCCTGGATGGTGCTGAGAGRAAGTTCCCTCAGCTGCCCTTGAAGGGCTGTGCCCCTGTCTCTGAGGAGAGGATAAGTGAGTGGTACTGTGGGATGCTACAGTTTCCCCAGCCAGGGCCTGTAGCATTTTAAATCTTGCCTTTCTAATTTTCCTTTGATAAATGTATTCTCAGTGTTATTTTCTTTAACATGATTCAGGTGTGGTTTGAGGTAAATAATTTAGCAATACTTACTTCTTTTGAGGCAAGGATATTGACATRCCTCGGAGGGATAGTTGAGGGAGACTTTCCTACATAAACGAATGTGAATTCTGTGTGATGGGATGGGAGTAGGTTTGAAGGCCACAACATTGAGTAGCTTTTGTAAAACAAATTTGGGACATCTTTCTGTTAGAGTTTGTTTTTAAATTCTGTTTTAGAGAATTTGGTTTCTTTTTCAGATAACTGTTTATTGTGTTTAAAGTATAGACTGTCTACTCTTTGTCAAACTCTGTAACAGATTGTTATACTAATGACTAATAAGATGGTTAAAAATTCTCACACAAAGTGCCAGGTATAGGATAGTTAAAATCATTCCAGACTTTTGTTGTAGTTTGGATGCCCCCTGAAAAATGTCAGCAATTTTTTCATATTAGCTTAAGTATTAGACAACTTGATGGTCCTTGTTACAAAAAAGTGGAACTTGACTTCTGTTTGCTAAATATCACTAATGTCTCTGAGCGCACCCGTAGAATTGAAATACTGAAATAATAAAAGGCATTCAGACAAGCTAACAAAGYGTCTATGGCCCAACTTTGACATCAATAGAGGACTCGAGTGTGCAGTTGCTCACAAAAGTGGGCACTAAGGCTACGTTGGCAGTCTGAAAATAATTGTCTTTTTTTTTTTTTTAATCAAAGCTTTTCCATTTTTGAGGAAAGGATGGACTTACATTTTAAAGTAGTTTAATGTTAAGCCCCAAAACTCAGTTAAGGTTGCAAGTCAACACTTTTTCTTCTGCACATAAATGGCCTTTTGTATATGAACAGTCTCCTTAAATTCAGTTGGACTTCCCAGAGAGAAGAAGGTGGGTAAATATTTTTCAGAAGCTCCTGCTAATAGTCATTTAATACTAAAACAAATCCCAGACATTTATTTAGGAAGCATAAGTAGAATAATAAAATTGTAGCTCTTACATATCGAAATACAAACAATAAGGAATTTGCCACTTCAGAAGGCTTGAAATGTTTTTTTCATTGAAGACAAACACTATGTATGTCAAAACGTTTGTGTTTAAAAAATAACTTCTGTCATTTTAGCTATGAGTAGTTYTAAGAGATTTGTTACGATTTTATAATCTAAATTAGTTTTCTCAAATTACAGATAAAGAATGGCTTATTTCAGTTCAACACGGGACTTTGTTGCACTTTCAGATCTGCATCCAAATCTTGCTCGCCCTGTAGGTCTCAATGACATGGTACTTTTGTTCTCAAATGAAATTGTATATGATTGTATTATATTACTGCAAAATTATGTAATTGACATGTATTTAGATACTAATAGCATTAGTATAATTGTTAGATATAAACTACCTTCCCTTCTTTGTGTATAAACCAACAAAATGAAAATTGATKCTGTTATTGTCCATAGTGTGTGGATACCACAACTATAGATATTGACTGGACAGTTCAATGCCTGAAAGTATCAGAGGCTTCTTTGTAATGTTTTAAATGCRTGCTGAATTAGTAAAAGCATGTACAGAGTCAGCATTATGTAGGCACAATACATCTGTAACCTACAATAGTCTTTCAGTACAAGCTATGAAGATAAGGCCCAATCCTGCAGTCTTTACTTGTGTGCTTAATTCCACTAAGTGAAATAATGTAGTCCTTAATTATTCAAACAAAACTCTTATTGAATACTATGGTGTTTGGACTGTATAAAAATCTCACAATTGCATATCAATTGGGATTATTGCTGTTTCTTTATTTAGAACCAAAAAAGATACTGTACAGTTGTCAAGCTATAAAGAGCTAAGAATTTTCTTGTGGGAGCATAGGAGAGTGGGATGAAAGTAAAAGTTTAAACTTAAAGTAGAAATTTACAAAATGTGAACTTCAGCAGCAAAATTCTGTACTGGTTGGTTTTATATGTATATTTGGATATGCCTGCATGCATAAGTATTAGTTTTTCTTGTTGTCCTGATTTGAGTGAGGATTATCCTCATTAGAATAAGAGTTGGAGCATGGGGTGCACAGTGTAACTCAGTATTTTTCTCTTTTGTGTTTTAGATCAAAAACAGGAAGTCTTGGGGCCCCAAATTTTTCATTCTTTTCTCTTCAAGATTATGTTTTAATATGGGAGGGAGAAGGCTATGTTATTCCACTCTTGTATAGCCCGCCAATGATAACATGTCTTTCAAGTGTTCAGTGCTGCTGGGACTAGGAGCTGGGAGAACAAAACGGAGAGGCTACATTTCCACATGGATGGACTGCAAGCTATGGTGTGGTGTTATAACYGTGTCTCTCCATAGAACTTGAAGTAGATGCACAAAGTGGGGCTGTATGTCCTAATGCCTTGTAAAGAGAGTTGCAAACAAGGAATTTTCCTGTTCCCACAGCTTTTTATTTGGGAGGGATAMAACTTGGCCCTCTATCCTTATTTATTTTAAACAATAACAGAAAAATCACAGAGAAGGGATGAACTAGGAAAGGAAGTTTTACACACACTCACAAAAGTATTGTATATTCTTCCCAACTTCTTATAAACTTCTGGTCTTCAGCAAAGTTCGATTAAATATTTCTTCACAGTTATTCCCAAATACAGTGTTCCATTAACTTGGTTAAAATGTTTAATTCTACAAATAAAACTAATTYTGAATATTGCAACTAGCAACACATAGTAAATGAAGTATTTTTGTATAAAAGCAGCTCCCTAGTTTCTGGTGATAGATTGAGCAGTATGCATTTAGGACGTTAAAATAGGTGTGTATACATTATTCTAAGTATCTAAATGTCATAGTATTTATTTTGCACTTTATTTTTTAAAAGACAGTGAAATAGATCAAAGTCTAAGAAATCTGCAGTGTCTTAATGCTGTAGCCTGATGATTTGGTTGAGTGGCCTTAAGCAATGCTCTTTGCCAAAAAAGGCAATATGGCCTTGTCCAAAGCAAATGTTCCACTCCTCCTCTTTCAGTKGAACTGGTGCTTGTGTAGTTGCAGAGTAAGCTGATCAAGGAAATGATTTCTCTGGAARTTTTTCTATCTCCTGTCCTCCAAAAATAGTTCTCAGCTATACTGCCTCCTTCAGCCAGCTTGCCATGCTGGCTTAGTGCTGCCACAGGGGAGGTAAATATRTTTACAACAGGGAAAAGGGAGATCTCTTTTGGAAATTGCAGATTTACAGCAGCTTAATTCAYGTGAAAAGTCATCCTAAATTTCAGTTCTTCTACCAGTGGGGAGAGTGGGGAGATACAGGGTGTATTGGAATCTGGTTTAATTGAAAGGAACTTTTTGTTTAAGAATCAAAACCAAAAAAAAGAGAAAAATAAAATCCTAATCTAGATCACTGTATGTTGCTGACAGATAGAAAATATCCTATGTAAGGAAGAGTCAAAGAACTGCTTTATACTGTTGTACATGTTTTTCCTTTTAATGAATTCATTCAAATCACTAGGGTAAGACAGCTACCTTGCTCCATCTAGTGACTGAAAGTAAACTGGAAACACAAGATCTAATTTTTGAGCACACTTGAATACAGCATAGCTTCAGGGAATCAGTTGGGTTGCTCTGTTCTRTGAATGGGTGTAAAATTCAGTCTGTGCTGATTATTAAATTGCTGCAATTGCATCTGACAAATYGACTTCTGTGATTCCCATACTGGAACAGGAAAATGAGGGAATACTGCAAGTAAGTGTGTACATGAAGTGGAAGAGACRTGATGTGCTGCTTTTTTTGTTTGTTTTTTAAGTATCTGTATTCACAGTGTATGCTTTATGGCTCCTGGAAGGACCATTGGGAATTTAGAGCAATTAGGGTAATCTGATGAGGAATACATTTATGATRCAGGTTTGTGGAAGAGGAAACTATCTCCATAGCCTCAGGACTTCATCTCTCAACTTCTGTTGTTACACGATACCAGATTCTCCTTCGAGTCCTCTTTATGATACCGTCTTTCACTGTTCTTAAATTCTCAAATCAACACTGTTGTGCTGTTCTCTCATGCTGGAGAGGACCTTTGTTTAACAAATATATTCCACAGGGCTACATGTTGTTCTATGTCAACACTCTAAAGCACCACACTTCTATAATCCTTACAGAAATTGTTAATAGCTAGGCTTATGGTGCACTGAAGCTGCTGCTTGTCGTTCTCCTCTTCCRCACTCCTATGGTGTTACTTGCTGTTCTAGCGCTTGAACTGTAAGCTGGATGTGGTGTAGGCCTTCATTCTTCCTGTGTGTTTGTTCCTAGTACTTCTGTTCCACAGTTGAACTGAAGTGCTRTCGCATAATAAATAAAGGTTTAGCAGAACAGAGAGTAAAATTAATTTTGTCTTGAGTTATYCAAAAGCTTGTTGCCTAAGCTCCTTTTGTAATTAACTGAGAGGTAACAAGAAAGAGGCACCTTTAAAAATGTGTTGCGTAGGCATGGACGGGATGTACAGATGTATGTTTTTCAATGTTGGCGGCCCGGGAAACCTAGATACTCAACTTTGATATTAATCCTGTCCAGATTTTTCATAGTAGATTTAAGATCTGAGACCTGTATACAGAGCATGAAAGGACCTTAAATGTTTATGCCTACCTGAGGAGAGAATGCCCCAGGAGAGCCAAAACTGAATGTTTTTGGGTGAAGTTGGTACCCTCCAATTGTCTTTGCAACCAGAAATATTTGCATCTCTCTCTTTCAATATTTTAGTCACTTTTTAAAATTGAATGTTTTATGTTTTAGCCTTTAGTTCATAAGATATTGCGGAATAAATAGATTAAAATGATTACCAGTCAGAAATATGTTTATTATCATCAGTAGAGTACAAGTCCATGAAATCTAATTTATTATATACATCTGTGTTTAATATTTGTATTCTATAATCTCTTTATTTTTTAGAATGTAATCGGTGTGGTTATTGGGAAAACAGATGTCAGAGGCTTTCCAGACAGAAAAAGTAGAGTCCTTTTTAAATGTCTTTCTTCATTTTCTCACGCAGTGTAGCTTGGCATGTATGACTGAATCTAATATTTAAATGATAAGCAGACTTCTTACTGCAAAATSTATGGGATAGAAATGTGCAAACAAAATTTCCAGGTTGGGAGAGGAAAAGCAGCAGRGAAGAGCAGTATTAGTTTGGCCAAACCTTATCAATTAGAATTTGTTTTGAAGAACTCCAGCATGGAAGTGTTTCAGACCCAGATTTTTATAATTCAGCCTCAGGGTCTGAAGAAGATGGTACCAATTTGAACCCACATTTAATATAAATACTTCTGGATTTGATTCTAGTCTCTTCATATTCTTTCTTAAAACAGAAATGTTAAGGGGATGTTTTGAGGAATGAAACAAATAAGTAATTTCTGGTCTGAGTAGCACCAGATTCATATTATTGCATACTCCTAAAGAAAAAAAATKGAAATAATATATTGTTAATATGACATGTTAAATCCTACATTGATACAATTGGAAATTCAAGTTATATGTCTACAGTTGGATGACACAGGCACTGTTAGGAAGCATTTCCCGCTATGGAGCCTAATTTCAGCTCTGTGTCAAGGGCTCAGCTTTTCTGTGTGTATTGCGATCTTGTTCAGCCTGTTCTTATGGTGAATTTTTGGAAGAAGGTCGTCTTGTTTTCACCAGAAATAACTCTATAGTCTGAAAATCCAGTGGTTTCATACTTATGCCTCCATGTAACTAGTCGGATTATGCTTACTMTATGCAGATCCACTCTATAGGTTTCACTGATAACTAAAAAATAACACTTTGCATAATGCAGTATGATGCATGGAGTGCTCTTTTTTTTTTAATTAGCTGGAAGAGAAAGGGGAGCACAATGTTTTTAAGCCACACTGATAGGCTCTTGATCATGAGCTTTTCATGTGGCCAGAAACACCTTGTTTTATTCTGTTAAATCCTGTAGTACTATCTAGACAGTGATATGTCCAGAGATGTAAGTCACCATGTTCTGTTCATACATGCCAAGCCATCTAAAGATGGCCTACCTACTAGAAAATTTGGCCTAATATATACATTTGTTCATATTGTTCTCTAATTTCTTAGTGCTGTTTATATATTTGTCTGTGATTGTGTGATAGATGATGATTGTCTACTGTGCATGTAGCATTGTATAGTTGTTTTACTTCTCTAGCATTAGATCTGTAGTTTGTATGATGTTGCCTAAAGTTAAGTGATACATATTCATTAATAAGGTCATACAGGTACAACTACTTCATAATTTGTAATGATCCCYATTCATGAACAGCAGTGTGTTTACTGAAAAATCTGCTGACCTCTAGTGGTACTCACGAGTGCATGGGTAGCATGTTCTTTAATGCTTTACATTTATGGCAAGATCTAGCCTCATAATAATAATTTTATTATATATTCTAGATCAAAACCAAGTCATGCTAATAAATTTTAATAGCACTGTTCTTTTTGCAGACATTGGATCTGAAAGATACACCTTCAGTTTTACTATTCGTGATTCACCAACTTATTTTATAAATGTAAATTCTTGGGGCAGAGAAGACTATATCAGATCACTTTCAGAAAGCTTTAGAGTTGGTGACTGTGGTAAGCTGGAGTTTTCTTTTTAACATGTTTCTGTTTGAATATGTCTTTTTTCCAGTAAATCAGTGTTATGCATTTGTGGTTTTACKGTATTTTTCTCCAAGGACTCAGAAAACAATCTAATTGGAAACAAGTTGTTCAGTTATGTTAAGTATAAAGAGGAAAGGAATAAGATTTCTATAATTTAGATTCAAAACCAGTACATATGTCAACAAAAAGACTATATATAAATCCTTCAGGTGCTGCCACCCAGAACTTTATAGTTAGTTGATATAAATTCTTACATTATAATCAGTTCTTAYAAATTGTGAAAAATAAATTCTGTTAAGTGATTCAATGTTTGTGTCTCATTTAGTTACTACAATTGTTTATAATGATAAAACAAAAATTCACTAGTCTTGTATTTATTTACTGTCTGTGCTTTTATCTCTCTCAGCTAATAAGAATGCTGCTGCTTATTGATGTTGGATCAGAGTGTTTGAATGATACTCATGACTATGAAGAATTTATACATTAGAACTGTGTCAGTTTGTTTCCATTAAATGTTTTGAGGACTCCTGTGGGACTTTGGTTATAATATCAGCTCTCTGGACAGTTGCATTTTCCACTGTGAAAACATTGACCAGTAGTTATTGTGTCTACTGCACGAACATGTGCATACATACTTTTTCCCCTGTCCAACCTGGAGAATAACCATTTTGCAAAACTGCTTCTCTTCATATCTACGTATCTCTTTATATAGCTATATTCAGTTTTCTAATGTTACTCATCAATGTTTTGTTTTAGTTACAATTGAAAATCCTTTAGTTCAGACGAAGGAAACAGAAAGGGAAGAAAAGTTCAACCCTGTAACTCCTAGGTAAATTTAAAGCATAGACTGGAATTTTTTTCCAGAAAGATCACGGTTAATATTTTCTTTAATTCTCAGCTGACTATAGCATCATGCTACTGGTAGGAGTATTTGGTTGTCACCGTGCTACACTAGTGATGGTGTAATTCAGCATTTTGCAAATGTTGCATTACATGAATTGGATACAACAAAGTAAAAATTATTTGGTAAAAGCTGAAAGATTTACAAATATGTGTTGTATATTGCAGCCAATTCATGCTGCCTTTTCAATACTGATCAAGTATAAATGTACAATAATTAGTTTTTCTTGAGGAAATTTCTAAAGTTATTTTACAAATTTATAAACTAATTCAAACTTTTCAGTATTTTTAGTGCAAATCATAAAATATTCCTTTGTGAACTGAATTAATATTTTGCACTTTGTTAATAAATTGGTAAGTGAAATATTGATTGATGTGATTTGTTTTRTATATACTATCTAGTTCCTACAAATTACTGATCAGTGAAAATCATTCGGTGGTCAAAACTTGTTCCTCTTATGAAATGGACACCAGCCTACTTTCTCTGTTGCATTTGCCTGTCAAGGACCCTCAGGATTATTATTCACTGGGTGACATCATTGCAAATGGACAAAGCCTCAATGGAAGAATCCTTAATTTACTTGCAGCTGTAATGTCAGTAAGTTAAGGGGCCACAAGAAAATAAAGAAAGAGTTTTTCTTAACTGTAGTGTGGGTAACTCAATTGAGTTAAGTGTGAATATGGATTTCTGGATTCATATTGGACAAAAATTAATATTTCTTGTTTGTTTGTTTAGATCGGCTGTCATTTTGGTTGAGTTACAATAATCATATAAGCTACTTAAGATTTTCATAAACAAGGTGTAGGGGGAAATTAAGGGAATAGAAATGTCCTGAATTAGTTATCTTTTTGAAATCATGCATATCAGACAACATTTTATATAGAGACAGGTTTGCAGTGCATACCTTGCAAATATGTAAATTTTTTAGATGAAGTGTGTCTCTTTCTCTTGAAGTAAAATTACTATTAAACTTCCTTCTTTTGGTGGAGTATAGTGTTTTTTTCARCTATTCTGTTTTCTAGTTCATCACTTTTATTCTGCTAAACATTCTTTAGAAGAAGAGTGACTGCTTGTTTTACTTTTTAAAGGTTGGAGAGCCAAAGTATTTTATCACTCCAGACAAAAGAAAAGGTCAGAGGTGTGAAGTAAAGCTGTATGATGAAACAGAGATGTCTTTTCCAATAGTATGGTAAAATGTATTTTAATTCACTAAAAATACATCAATTAATGCAAGAGTRGGTAAAGAAATCGTATTTCAAGTATTGCTTTAGTATTGTCTTTAAATATATTGTTCTTTGAAGCAGCAATATTGATTAAACAGAGACTTGAATTCAGTAGAAAGGCCTTGGATATATTACTTAGCTGTGATACAGAGCTATATATTTTAGGAGTTCTCAAAAGCAGACTATAGACAGTGTTACTGTAGTCACCATAAACAATGGCTCTTGCTCATGAAGCTATAGATAGAGGCAGAGATTCAGGAAATTCTTAAGGAATGATGTTGTGAGGATATTTCAGARGCTATCAGTTAGGAGGTGTGTGGTAGATGAAAAGCAAATACTTGAAATCTTTTTCCAAGAATTAAAAAAACAAAACAAAAACCCACTCCCCCCACCCCCGCACACACACACACACACCTGTTTTGGCAGTATTTTGTCATCTTTCCAAATTTACAGGAACTGAATAAGATTTTGTCAAGGGGTCTAACCATCAATTATTATTTCTGAGGGATACCACTGGTCTCAATCTAGTTTCATCACCCACAGTTACAAGGATTCCAGTATCGGAAAGCTGGCTGAACATCTGGACTAGTGATYGTGAGCAATGAGCTAGTTCCTGCAGAAAAGATTCAGATGATAAGCAGTTATTTTTACTCTGATTTGCTCTAGTTAGAAATTTCTTTTTTCAAAGCTCTGAAATAGACACATTATTTTTCCAGGTATATGCYGCATTTAATCATTTTGAACAACTTACAGTGCTTTATTTTATCCTACTTGGCATGGGATAAGATAGGGACTGTATTAGGTCGGTCGTAAATGCATACCGACAGGGTGCAAAGTAGACAGCTTTGGATATACACAGCATTTCAGTTGAATGTGTGTATAACAAGGGGATACTGTCACTCTAACCAATTAATTATAAGTGTATTATTTAGTAGTTTGAAGGCAGGTGAGATTAATACTCCTTAGTGGYATAAAAGCTAGTTTGTATCATTTTTCAGATATGTTCACTGCTGTTTCAAAATATTTTGACTGACTGCCTTTTTTTAATTTAGTTGGGATAATGAATCTATCCAGCTTGCACAAAGTTGGATTCCACGAGAAACAGGTATCATTTTCTGGTTTTGATATTTTTGCTGTAGTTCTTAATATGATACTAAAGTAACAAAAACTTGTTTTTTTGCTTAGTAATATTTGCATCAGATGTGAGAATAAATTTTGACAAATTTAGAAACTGTATGACTGCAACTGTGATATCAAAAACCATTATTACAACTAATCCAGGTAAGACCTGTTAAGTGTKTTTTGCTGTAATGCAGAATGCATGAATGAATCAATAGGAGGTCTGATTTGTTCTCTGCCTGCCTCAGATAACTTTCTGCCTTCTTGCCTGCCTCAATTTGAGCACTGTATAGTTAACAGTTTTGTTTTCTTCTGTTTTCTCCGTTGGGTCTGGAACATCAACTTAATACCTTTTTGGTTAAATGCATGGACCAGATTGTCCTCAGAATTTCACGTGCGTCTTCTTTGAACCTAACGCTAAATGTGTGCTTTTGAGAATGCAGAATTTGGCCAATCGTATCTGTGCATAGAGATACATAAAAATTCTGTTTAACTTTTTTTTTTTTTTTTTTTTTTTGAAATTAATAATTTTTAAACTGGAGTGTAGCAAGCCATGTTGGTACCCTCCCATACATGATAATTGGCACTAGGGTGGCTTAACTGATACTATTATTTTTTTTTTTTTTTTTTTTTTAAGGCGCCCAAGTGCCTAATCTCGTAATAGCTGTCTGCTTGTGAGTCACCTGCACCATTTGGCAACACTTTCTGTGGTTTTTGTCTCATACAAATGTGAATGGGACAGACTAAAGGTCCCTCTTGCCCAGTATCCTTTCTCTAGATAGCAGTTATCAAARGAGAATGGGCATAGTTCAAACAGAAAGATACTTCCTTGATTTTCCCATTCAAYTTGTTAACAGTTTGTGCCTCAAGGACCTGCCAAACTATAGATTGCATCTTTAATAATTAACAGTCTTTAATGGAATTACTTGAATGAATTGATCTGACTTTCTAAAAACATGTAAACTTCTTGCACACAGAATACTCTGGTCAATACATTTCACAGCTTAGCAGTGCTATGTGGAAAAAATACTTTCATTTATTTTGTACTTGTCGTGTTGATTTCGTTCATACAGAATTTTTAGAAACAGTAAACAGTAACTCCCTATTCATCTTTACCTTGCTGTTCACGAATGAATACACTTATATCATATACAACTCAGTTATTGCTGTGTGAAACAAAGATTCCTAGTTTATTTAGTCACTCCTTGTATGGAAATAACTCCAAAGTTTTGATCATCCCTTCCTTGTGCTCTTTTTCTACTTCTCATATGTTCCTATTTAAGATGGGGGAACTAGAATGACACAGCATATTCAAGATGCGGATGTGCAATGATTTTACGCCRTGTAACCTTTCATTCACTGATCTCAGGTGAAGAGGTTGGGCCASCCTTTAGATACTCTAATAAGCTGGTCTAAAGCTGTCCTTCAGCTTTCCYGTGTTCTCTGAGACAGTATAATGATGCATCATTGATAATGGGTCAGTTGTTYATATTTTTAATGTAAATTTCCCCATACTACAGAAGAGGCAGTCAGTTACTCAATGATCAATGCTTTTGATTTCCCTGCTTTTTGTTCCATGCCTTTGAAGCATTTCCTGAGTATTCCGTGTAAGAAAAAAAGAATCCCTTGGCTAATTGCAAGAGACATAATATCGGTACTACCAGAATAACAAAGTTGTAGAACATAATTATTTTATCATTTTGAAAAGATATATATGTTCATATCTTTTTTAAAATATATTTTTCAAGACACAGCAGAAGCAAATATTCTCTTCAGCTTCCTAAAAGAGAGTGCACAGTCAGGAGCTTTGCACAATAAAATGGAGGAGCAATCAAAAGAATCCACTAACTGTAAGGAAGGGTTCAGGTGCTTTGATTTCATACGGTGGTACAAGTGTACTATTATGGTGCACTTAAAATTTCAATTTCTTATTTCTTGTGTTTATAGAAACAAAACTAAAGTATTCCCTGGCCAAATACTTAAGATTTGGACTGTTACTGGACTATCCATAATATTATCAGTTATGTATTTTCAGGCTTTGTGATTATGCCATCTTGCAGCCTGTCTGACTTGATCTTTGTGGCTTGTATAAATAAGAAAAAAAAAAGATAAAAAGTTTTAGTCAAAAATTTATTGGGGGAGTAAAGATTAAATATTAGGTATTTTCCTGATTTGACTTATCTTTTGTTTTGTTGTTGTTGTTGTTGTTTTTTTTTTTTTCTTTTTTTTTGTTCCCAAATCATAAGCCTGCTCTAAAAGGAGAGTACCTGGAGGCTTTTCTGGTGCTTTAAATCAAATCCTCTCCTTTTTATTAACCTTAAATCCTTTTGTTCTTGCTGCTGTTGTTGCTATTCTATGATGTTTCTTTCACAGACACACTTAATGTGTCATTTTAACTTTTAGTGGAGACTATAGTTGATGTTTATACTGTGGAACAGCTGAAAGTAAAAGCTTTACAGAATGATGGGAAACTTGAACCTGTCTATGGCATTATTTATGGCTACATTTCTACACTGGACATTGATAATGATGCATCTAAAGTTATTCGCAACAGATGGTAAACAACTGCTTGTTTTAAATTTGTATTAAAATATTTTTATCCTTTTTTTCCTCTGACCCAAATTAGATTGAACAATATTTTAGTCTAGTTCCGGAAAAGAAATAGTAAGACTGCTCTGGGTAATGCTCTGTGAGTATCTGTTGCATAGTTTCAGAAGGAGAAAGGAGAAGTAGTTGGGTTTTTGAAGGACTTGCTCTTTCTGGTCCTAGGGGAGAGAAGAAAGACCATTTTGTCTTAGGTGGACTTTGAGTGTAGAAGATGAAGAACTTTGTCGAAGGGTCCCTTGGGAAGTCTCAAATTCTAGAAAACAGTTTCAAACAATGAACAATTGCTTATGTGTTTTAATTGTCTGCGTGTCTTTCAGTTCAACGTGCCGTTGTGTAGTGAATGAAATGTCAAACACATGCATTTTCTGTGGTGATATCTCTTCAGACTCAAAGTCAACTTTTACAAGCTTTGACATACTCGTTGATCTGTCAGATCATACAGGGACTCTTTATTCTTGTTACCTCTCTGACTGTGTAGCTGAGGAAACATTAGGCTGCACAGTAAGTAGAAGCAAATTAGGGGTTTTTTTGATCTGAGCTGTGAAGTATGATGAAAATTATATAAATATACCTGAATGTACTCTCTATATGTGTGTATATGTACAATGTTTTTTAAAAATGGTGTATGTATGAATATATGTTTGTATACATTCATACACACACACACACATATATATATACTCACACACATACACATTTTTTAGCCAGTCAAAAAGAGTCAATCRATGCTAATAAGAAGAAACACATTAAATGTAAGAGTAAATAGCCTATTAAAAACATCAGTTTGTTTTAATTAATTTCTACTTTTCTGAGAACATAGTTGGTATTCCCTAACTTTGATTCTCAAACACTCTGCAGTTTATTGTGATCAATCTGACTGTCTTGGTATGTTTATCACACCAACCACTGTGCTAAAAGAAAAAAAAATACAGTTTAGAAATGTATTAAAATGAGTGGGATGCTCTTTTCATCATCATTTTGTTCTGGAGATGTTTACAGCTATATGCTGAAGAACTGTTCTGTGCTATCATGTCATGTCCTTAATAGGTCCATGAGTTCCTAACTCTAACAGAAGACAAGAAGACTGCATTGAAATGGCACCTTCTTTTGGAACGAAGCAAGATTTATTTTAAAGTTAGTATTTAATATTGTTCTAAAACAATGGATGTTTCCAGTTAGGCAGTATATTTAATATTGAAAAATTGCATGCCAGTTCTACTGGAATTTTAAAAATAAGCTTTAATTTTTGTATATATTCTGAATATTCCAAGCAAACATTCTATAATATAATTTAAACAGCAGATGGTTTCTCTGCAGGATCAGATTTGTAGGCCCCTTTCAGGCAAACTATGGAAGACGCAAACAGCTTCTTGTCAATACTGCTTGAGGCACTGATCTTGCAAAACCTTGTATAAAATATAATTGAAGTCACTGATTTCTAGGGCTGTAGTGGTCAAATGGTCAAAGTTAACAGTGATTGCAAGAATAAGGCTCAGTCAATATTTTTTAACATACTGTGTAGAATATAGGGTTACCTAAATGTATTTATTATTTAGTTACCCGTTTCTGCCCTTTTAAATTTGTATTTTTAGAGGTAATATGGTGAGATATTGCTAAATTTGCACTCGTCCTTGAAGCGAAAACAGTATTAGATTCACATACCTGGAGAAATTGTTATTAATAGTAATCTGCTATTATTTGCAATATTCTTGCCTTTTTCTTTTCTCTCTCTCTTTTTTTTTGCCCATTTTAGGACAACTTWAAACTGACTCCCATTTTTAAACTTACCCTTCTTACAAAAATCRTCTTACTCTTCCGTCTCTTTTATCCCTATTTCCAGTAAAATTTAACTTCATTTTACTTCATAGTGACAGGCATATAACATTAAATATGKATATTTATGTATAAAATAATATATGTGTAACCGTATATGTTAATTAAACATGCTATGTGGTGTTTGTAAATAATAAAATTCAAAGTACTTTATAGCAATGAAACAACTTAATTTTTACAGCTTACTTTGTCACCCAGTTGGAGAACTGGATTGAAAGTGAATGTACTTTCGTGTAAACTGGCAGACCCTATAGAGGCAAGTCAGAGCTTGTTGCAAAAAGGAAAAAGATTACACTATATGTCTTGTTAACAGCTGGAGAAAAGGTTGTTTCTTCACTGTGTTATTAGAGATAGAACACTGTTGTCATTGTATTTTGCTAAGTATGTTCTGATGATAGAGAAGGAATATACATTGCTAATCCTCTTGAGTGTGCTTCTGTATTGATGTTTTTTAGATAATTGCACTTTTAAAAGCTTACTAGGGCCTTAGTTGAAAGAAAGTTAATTCTGCTAAATGAAACCCTTTAGAACTGAGAGGGAAGCTTTCTTCATTCATTTAAAAATATATTTGAAAAATTCAGAAACAAGTAGTACAAGACAGATCTCTAGAGCTTCTATGTTTTTGACTGCCTTGCTACATCTGTGTTACTTCAGAAAATAAAGACCGACTTTCAACACTGCCTGTGTTTGTGGTGTATGTTGGTGAGCCAAATATAGAACTTCGGGCACCTGCAGAGGCATGGAAAGAGCCATGATTTTTGCAAGGTTGCTTTTCTTTAGGGCAGACTAGGTCTTACAGGACCACGGTAATCAATTACAGGGGACCTTTGGCAACCAAATGATCAAGCTAAGGTGACAGAGGAGAAAGGGCTTTTCTTCACCAGGATAGTTGTTCTTACCTGAATATAAAGAACCCCTGTATGCACATGTTGGTCTTCTCCATTGTTTTTTTTTAATCTATTTCTGCCCTTAGCTTCCTCTGCAGCTGGTGGATTTTCTGCATTCACCAGTCCCCACCTTTTGAGCATATTAGGACTTGGCCTTTTTCAAACTGTGGGAAGATGTTGCTGCCGTTCTTTTGGCAAGTACTGGTTGGGGTAGAATGCCTTAAAAACCTCTCAGTTATCCCTGGTATGCTACCTACCCATTAAAGCACCAAGGCAAAAAGAGCTCCAGAAACAGTGAATTCTGACAAGCAACATAGAAGAATTGTAGCCCCTTACTCTTGTGAGCGGGAACATGGAATTAAATGTACAAATTGTATATTGCTAATGGGTCATTTTGTCTCTGCTGTTGCAGCAATAAACAGCTTTAGAATATTAGCTGTTACAGCTGGAAAATGTTGAAGTGAATCTTTTCAGTAATTTTGATTACAACTCAGCTTTGCAATCAATACACAGTGCTTAATACCAAATTGCCAGTGGTGTGCTGTTGCAGTAGACAGAAATGTTTGACAGAGCACATTATAAAGAAGGCTGCAGAAAGTGAATTTAGTCCTTTCTCTCCCAGAATTATTCACCMAAATGTCTCTGTCCAGCCCTGCTTGTCAGAGAGTTGCACACCAAATTCAGAGAACAGCTYTCTCACTCACAGAGGCAGGCTCAAATTAAGGCACATTTTGACTTCCAGGAGTCAGAGGCTGTTCTGCTCAGATTTAATGGCTGTTTGTTTTAGTTGGCCTGAGYTCTTTAGCCTTCCTTTAGATAAAATCTGAATTAGGTTCAGAGCATTTAGTGATTACAAAGCCTCATCACAAAAAACTTTTGCAGGTGCTTTAAGCCATTAGCTTAAACCACACTATAGGGAACTGAAATGGATATGTTTGCAGGATCAATACCAAGGTGTTGCATTGGTTTGCAGTGATGTACTACAAATGCATGCAGCTGGAGAAATGAATTGATAGAAAATCTTCTGTTTTTCGTATGCAACATATTCTGTTTTCTTTTATCATATGAAATACAGTTTACTGGGCCTTCTGCTCTTTCATGGGCTACAGTAATTTCTTCTGTATATGGTCTTCAAAAGTACTTTTTAAAACAAAACTTTTTTCCCARTGGTTATTGAGATCTGGCTCCAACAAATGGAAGCATTCAACTTYGGTGCTTACAAGCAGGTAACAAAATAATCCATCTGTTTTTGTTAGAAATTGGACTGCTCTGTGCAACCTTTGAAAATGGTAAGTTTTGATGCTTATGGTGGGGGGAGTTTTTTTAAAAATTTATTTTACAACCTTGTCATTCCTTTGAATTTAAAGAGAACTCACTGTCATACAAACTGATATGACTGGTAGAGAGTGTTGAATCAGCTGGAGTTTGGAAATGGGAAAATGTTACACAGTATGGCTTTTTAACAGCTGGAAATATTTAAAAATTTCAACTATTGCACTGCATTATATAAGTAATGTTAAATGCTGCAGTTGTATTTTGTTAAAATATATTTAAATCTGTAAAAGACAAGACAAATTTACTGGTGATCTTTACCAATGAGCTTCTTTATTGATCTTTTGTATTATTTTACTTTTAAAAGAATATTTAAAGCTTGATTTAGAAAAAAAAAATCTGCCAGGCATCTGGTGTGCTTTGTGCTGCATTACATCCCTTGGAATGGGAAGGAAAGCAATTCTCATTTAATTTGTGTATTTGAAAAATGTATGAAGGAATCATGAAACCAATCTAAAAAGCAAACACCTTTTTATTGCAGAATACCCCAAGGAGAGAAATCCTTTCTGAAGCTGTAACTCTTGATTTACACATACATCTTTGATTTTATCTAGTGTGGATGAGTTTTAATTTTAAATTTTTTATTTAATTTTGTACTTTTCAGCCAAAGTTACTCTCCATGCTTGCTGGCCCACTGCTGCTCTGTTCCCAGGCCTCCTCTGGGGAAAACACAGCAATGTTCCCCGGTGCTTGTTTTCCCTCGGTGGAGCTCTGTGAGCCCTCCAGCTCAGCTGAGATACATGGCAGATTTATTACAAATAAGCAAGAGACGCCTTAGTCCTTTCCCTCACGCTTTTCATGTGGCTGTCTCCTGCCTCCCTGTGTCATGGAGTAGGTGTGCTTTCCTCTAGTAAGCAGCAGTGTGTACAGTGGGCAGTTTTTATTGGTTAACTCTGTAAAGGGAACTTGTTCCAAGGAGGAACAGCAGAAGGGCACAGTGTGTGTTTTCAGATAGAAAGCTGTTGAGTGCAACACCCCTGCACTCAGAAGCAGCATTTATTTCTGTGAACTGCTGCCATCCTAATCCAGAATCCACATGTGCTGCTCAACTTTTGGTCATTTATTCCAGATACACTGGTTTGCTGYGCAGCTGTTTGCAGTGGAGTAGTTCTATCCGCTGCTGTACCTCGTACCATCACAACTACCCTGTTCCCATCCATGACTAAGAATGCAAAGATGGTTTCAGTTTACAATGACATTTTGCTAGGTTAATTCAGGCYCTCCTTTTGCACCAATGAGAAGCAGTATTTTTTTTTTAAGTGCAAAAATATTTCTATTCATAAGCATACATCTTCTGTAATTAAAATTTAGGCTTAGGGTTCTAATCCTGCAACCACCGATGTGGATAAGGCTAATAATCCCTMTGGGTTGGCTGAAGTTTTCAAAGGTCAGTGCATGCCTAGGGTCTTTAGGATAGTGGCCTAAAGCTAATGTAATGATCAGCAAAAGAAGTGTTAACTACTTATATATAACTCCAAGTCATTCATATATGAGATTAATTTGCTAAATTTGTATATAAATAGCCCTTTAAATGACATCCTATATTTTAACTCTGATTTTCTTCCCCCCAACACGCAACAGACCTTGTCAACTGTTGAACATAATGATGTTTTCAGAAGAAACAAAGTCTGAAAAGTAGCTAGATTTTTCTTTTAAAGAGAGTTCCCTGGAGCATATATTTACAAAATGGAGGCCTGTTTTGGAAATGAAACCACGGAAAGCAACCCCCCCCGCCCCATGACAAGCGAATCAGTTCTTTGAGAAAGCTCTGCAAGTGTAATTTTCAAAATGATGGCAAACTCAAATGTTCCCAGTTAAAACCACTGGCTGTTCTACAGTSTTAGGGTTTGCTCGCTGTAATGATACGAACCTGTACAGCACTTTGCAAAGACACCTTTCCCGYGGTTTCCTGTGTTTCATCAGTTCTTTCCCATTCCAGCTCCCTAAGGAGGACAGTGAGTCAGTGCTGCTCCCCAGCACCCAGGAATACAGCACCTCCGCTGCTGCTGCTCACCCACGAGGCCCTGTGCAGCGCCCCAGCGTGCTAGCTGCTGGGACACACAGCTGCAAGCTCTTGAGTGCACAAGTCATGCTGCTGCTCTCCGAAAACTGCCATCTTGGATGAATTCTAGTCTTCAGGTTAAACTTTTGTTTTCTTTTGCACGCTTTCTTGCTACTTTTGTGYCCCTGTGGTAGAAACTGGGGACTGCGTGTGTGGGGAACCTAAGGCCCAGTATTAGTTGGCCTGACTTTCAGATGTACCTGTGAGCCAGGACATGGATGTTTTCCAAATAGGGAGCACGTGACAAAGCACTGCGCAGACAGCTGCAGCCCCAGAACACTTTCCACACATTACCATTTTAATGTTTTAATTTTTATTTGAAGGTGAAACATTGGCAAAGCTCAAAATATCAGTAGAATGGAAGGGGAAACATAGTGACAGCCACCCCGCTGCTGCCTTTTCTACCCTATTTTMATTTCTCCAGCTCCTTTACAGCTGTATGGCACGTTGTCTGCACAGAAAGCTCCCAACTGCAGTTTAGGTATTAACCAGCTCCTTGAGGCTGGTCTGGACTCCTGGCCTGACCTCAGTTAAGCAATCAACCCCCTCWGCAGATTCACAGCCTCAGAGGAAGCCTCTGTGGACATGGGGGCTGTTTCAGTCAAAGGCCTTCAGAGCTCATAGGCTACGTATTTTTGATGCCTGATGGTCAGCTGGACACTTGGGCCACAGAAGTGTTTAACATCCAGGGCAGCAGACATGCCTGCATGTCTTTTCATTCACCAGCCATTCCCTAAAGTGCTTCTSGCTGTGCAGAGCGGGGTCGCAGTGAGGGTCTTGGTTAGGATGGACGTGTTTGCTGTGCCACCTTGAACCGCATGGACAGGATGTCACTTATCCCAGCCTCTATCTCATCGTTTACCTGCAGAGATCCAACTCCTTTGGGAGACCCTGTCAGAATCAAGTCCCCTTCTTCCAAGGTGACAATTTCACTGATGTAGCTGATCAGGTAGGGGATGGAGAAGATCATAGAGGAGGTCTCCCCCTCCTGCCTCAGCTTTCCATTCACCTTGAGCCAGATCTTCAGCTTGTGAGGGTCYGGGATCCTATCCTTGGGCACGAAGTCGCTGACGGGGCAGGACGTACTGAAGCCCTTGGCCAAGGTCCAGGGCAGCCCCTTCTTTTTGCACTCCTCCTGGGTGTCCCTGGCGGTCATGTCCAAGCACAGGGCATAGCCCGCGACGTGCTCCATCGCGGCCTCCTGGGGCACGGCCTGCGCCCTCTTCCCGATCACCACCCCCAGCTCCACCTCGTGGTGCAGGTTGCTGCAGTAGTAGGGCCGCAGGACGGGCGAGCCTTCGCGCACGTAGGCCGAGGAAGGCTTGAGGAAGAAGAGGGGCTCCCGGGGCAGCGCGCTGCCCATCTCCTTGGCGTGCTCCGCGTAGTTCCTCCCCACGCAGACGATGTTCCTGCCCCACTCCCAGAAGCGGGCCAGCGGCTTGGAGGAGGCCATGGGCGCGGCGGGTCTCCKCCGCCGCCGGGGAGCGCGGGTGACCTTGGGGTGGCCTTGGCCGGGCCCGGAGCCCGCAGACGCCGCTCTCCGTCTGTCCGTGCGTCCGTGCGTCCGTCCGTGCGCGTGCGTGGACCCGCGGGCCGCCCT
>NW_028185939.1:470112-483469 GCF_003343005.1 Rhea americana
GGTGGCCGTGCCGTGCCCTGTGGCAGCTGGGGAGGGCAGAGGCTTGGGGGGCTGTAGGGACCCTCCTGGGGCTTGCTGGGTGACAGGGCTGGATGCAGGCTTAAATCTGGCTGGCCGCCATCCCCCGGCCGGCTCAGAAGCCTGATGCTGGGCTCTCTTTTTTCACGGCTCGGGGTTGCGCCAGGCTTTTTGAGCTGACTCACAGCCCCAAGTAGGTCAGTATCTGCTCAGCTGGAGCCTCTCTGTCAGCAGCTTGTGTGCACTGATAACGAGTTTGGGAGGCTCCTGCAGAGTTCCTGGGCTCCCAAAGCAAGGATTATTGCTTGGGGAGGGAGGCTTGAATTTAAACTAAATTTAAAGGGTGGGGAGCTGTATTGGTATTGTTGAAAACACAAAAGCCCTGTAAGCTCTGCATTTAAATCTGGGATCTAAATTCTGAAAGTGTCTCTTTGAACCGGGGCTTTGGCTTGACTGTCCCTGGTGACTCTTGCCATAGGCCTTTTGCATTACTCCAATTTTAAGACCTGGCCTTAATGGTCTAGAATCCATTGGAGTTACAGCTAGGCTTGTAAACCCTGATGCTATCTTAGGAACAAGTATGTCAAGCTCCGAGTAGCTCCCGGGTCTGGAGTCTGCCAGGTTGCAGCGYGTGTGCAGCGTGCCTGTTCTGCGCAGGCTTTGCTCCTGGGGGCTGGTGGGTGCAGCGTCCTTCCCCGCAGGGCTTCAGCCTGCCCCACGGGCTGCAGCCTGCCCCACAGGCTGCTGCAGGCACCGAGAGGGCGAAATCGGGGGGAGCTGCAGTTCGGCGGGCTCTGGGGAGCCAGTGTGAACTCACTGGCTATCCAAAAAACACCTGCGTGCACATTACGTAAAAGTGACTATAGTGTTTCTGCTCCGGTGGTAACGTGAGGACGTTTATCTGGGCATGTCTGTGCAGTCATCCTCTGTGCGTGTAACCATAAGTTTGAAATAGGAGTTTTCCCCCACCCTTTATCTATGAGGAAAGGGGTAGGACAAAGTACTATGGAGAAAAGGCGTAAAGCATCCCTTTTCTGAAGGAATCCAATGTTCTGTGCTGCTGCCTGTYGCCTTTAGTCTCTGCGTGTTTGCATTTATGTGGTAACATTAACGCTTCCTATCTGCAGACCCCTTCCTCTCGGTGAGCCAAGCTGCATTAATGAACCGTTCCAGAAAACCAGAGTGTGACCCAAAGGCTGCTGATGTCCAAGGGAAAACTTCTGTTATCCCCAGTTGTCTTTGCCTCAGACGTGAAGTTGGGAGGGATGTATTACAGAACAGAGTGAAAATGAAGTGCTTTAATTTTGGAATAGACTTGCATGCATTTTCGTGATTCTGAARTGATCTCTGTGCTAGGTACTGAGCCAGGGCAAGAGTTACATACYAGTAGGGGACCTTCCCTGACCAGAACTGGTTCTGAGAACATGCTCTTCTCATTAGGAGCAGCACTGTGCTTGCATGAGAGAGCATCTGCTCCTTGAATGGGAAGAGCTGAAAAGATGCAGCTTAGCTACAGATGGAAATTCGGAATGAGTTTCTTACCTCATGGATGCTTTGTCAGTACATTGTCTAAACTGCATTTTATAAAACRTTTCCTTGTTTTGCGGTGTAGCTTGTTTTGCAAGAATGTGAATTAAACATGCAGAGATACTTTAGGATCAAGGCTAAGCTTAGAAACAGTTCATAGGCAGAAAATGTAAGTTGTATGAATAATTCCTTTGACTTGAAGACTCAAAGTTGGTGTGGAATGGGTGGTTGTTGTTGTTTTTGTGTGTGTGTGTGTGTGTGTGTGTGTGTGCTTGTTTTCAGTTAGTGCCTGGTCCTGCAAATACTGACAGCATCCAACAGAAAAGTGCTTCATGCTAGGGAGCAGTTGAGGAGCAATTGCTTTTTTCTGTCAAGGAATGACAAGGGTTTGTGTTTTTTGTTCTTTTTTGAAAGGACTTTCCTGCACCAAAGGAACACTTGGCAGGTATGGATGCTTTCTTCAATACTACATGTCTTCTATTTCAAATACACGGTGCATGCCTACGTTGTTATGCCTTAGGATTTTGTCTGCAGTACTGTGTTTAATTTTACTTGCACTCTCCCCTCCTTACCTCACTTTCGTTATAAGCAAGTGAGTTGGTGGATGGTGAAGGGGAAAAGTGGGCCTGGACAGGATAAGTATACCAGAGGGGCCTTACTGTCCCCACTGCCCCTGTGTCTGGGGCTTGCTGTGGTTGTTGCATGCACCGGTCAGAACTTGGATCTTGCTTTTGCAGCTGTGTGTGTTGTGTCAGTCTCTGGAGCTCTAGGGGGATTGTCTGTATTGACTGCAGTGAGGCTGTGAGGCCTCTTTAAAGCAGTCTCTTATCAGCGGTGGGCAGGACTGACCTGTTTGGAGAGAGAGGAGCAGGTTGATTGTGAGCGTGGTGATCCCTCCCTTTGGCRCTGATGGAAGTTACCAAGCACTGAGTGTTAGGAGCCCTAGGGCAGGAGTTGGTGGTGGAAGATAAAGCAACAGCTGAGCCAGCAGAATTCAAAATAATGCAGTCGCCTTCATTTGTGTGCATAGGGGTTGGGTGTTAAGAAAAACAAATTTTTGATTTGTAGAGACTGACACATCTTTTTCCTTCAAGTGCGTGGACCCAGACCTGTGTTGCAGGGCTTCAGCAATGGAAGGGCTCTCCTTCTGGGCAGGTCCTTCCAGCAGAACCTCTTGTTGCCAGGTTGTTTTTCTAAGAACYGTGTATCTGTGAGTTGGACAGTGTGGAAAAAGCGGAGCCTGGGTTATTTGCATCTCAAATAAGATTTGCTTCTTGGATCTGATTAAACATTTAACGAAAAGTAAATAGCAAAATGCTKCTGTTGTATTAGGGTAACCCATTAACAAGAAACCTTCCTGCAGTGTGTGTCTTGTATCTGGCCAGCTGGGGAGCTTTCACAGAGAGAACCCGTCTTCTCTCCCTGGCGCTGTGCAGGGTGTGAGTTCACCAACTAAAGAACCAGATATTTCTGTGCTATCAGTGTTTGTATTCATTATATTTTGTTTGTTTGTAATATGGCATTTTGTGCTTTTCTCTCTCTCTCTCTCTCTCTCTCTCTCTCTTTTTCTGTGCAAAGTCACTGTCCCAGGCTGACCTTTGTCCAGCTGTCCCCTCTGTTCTGCTTTCTGTTCTCTTGAAATCTTCTCTTGAATGAGAGCCCAGTGCTTTGCCTGCGTGAGCATGTCTCTGGAAGTGAGGTGCTCTTCCCCCCTGCTGTGGAGCCAGAGCCTCCCACAGCGTGGGTGGCAGGGTGACACTGCTCTAGTCCTCCACGACCTCTCTCCTCTCCCTCCAAAGGAGGCAACCTTGGGCTGTGGGTGACCTTCTCTGGGGCAGTGGTTTTGGGGACCTGCTGTGCTCTGTCCCACACGTTCACCTCCCTAGGCTGACCTGACATTTGACTGTCTCGGGATCCTCAGGTCCAGCGTGGCTGCGAGCTGTCTTCCTGCACACACAGCACGAGCAGAGGAAGTCGAAGACAGTTGCACAAGTCAACATGAAGGTGGAGTTGCTGCCAGCCCTCACAGACAACTACATGTATCTCCTCATCGATGAGGAGACAAAGGAGGCTGCTATAGTTGATCCTGTGCAGCCCCAGAAGGTAACGCACACTGCACTTGCGAGTGGGGTGCTTGCCTCTGCTAGTCTGGCCGACTCTTCCAGGCTGCTGTGTGTAGGAGAGGCAGACTTAATCACAGATCYGACTGAGGCTTGAGGGAAAGGCAGGGAGTACTGGCCATCCACAGCTATAGACAGGGCTTTGTAGGCTGTATTCTTCTGGGCTTGGACAGCCTGTCCCTGAGTTCAAGGGTTGTTGGCCTGTTTTTAAATTTGTGTATTTWTTTATTTATTTATTTTTCTCCCTTGACTTGTTCTACTACAGGACAGAGGAAATGGACCTAGGGGCTTAACTGTGGTCTAGCTGGGTCATAGACCTCATATCCTGATCTGCAACCCCCTACTTGGAGAGAGATGAGCTCTCTGCATAATGACTGGGGAGCTTGGATGGGGGTTGTGGCCCTTTCAGACCTTTTAGTAGCCATGCCTAGGATATGGCAGGCATCCTGTGGGCACTGTTGAGTCATTTTGTGTGAGTTGTAATGTTCTTGCTGTGTCCTATGCCTGCAGGTTTTGGATGCAGTCAAAAAGCACGGCGTGAAGCTGACCACTGTCCTGACCACGCATCATCACTGGTAACCTTACCTACTGTAGTGAGATTTCTCCTTCCTCTGAAAAAATGCAATGTTCCACATCCAGATCAGATCTGTCTTCTTTAATCAGGAGCTTCAGTGAGGAGAAGGGCCAGAGCTCAGGAAGTGTCCCCTGGGCTGTCTGGTACCAGCATACCTAGAGAGACTCTGATGAGAACATAGATCCATGGTTGTTCAGGGCAGTTCTGGGTCTGGAATATAACATCTCCTTCCTCTTCCATCTGGACACCAGAACAGCATGTCCCATTAACTTCCACACTGCTGTTTTGAGTTAGTGTAAGTGCTTGTTCAGCGCAGGGGAGGAGTAATTGGGGAGAGAGTGGCTTGGATCAGCACACTGTTGTGTTCCCTTGGAGGCTAATTGCCATGACAGTTCCTTACCTGCTTGTTTGACCAGGCAACTCGGAGCTAAGACTAATGCAGTGTTAGCACAGGCTTTCTGAAACACAGTGGAGAAATAATTTGTAAATTAAAGGAACAGATTCTCTTTCTCTCAGAGGTGTGATTGGTGAAGGGCTGCTTTTAAAAAGTTCACGCTCACGCCAGTATAACCTCTAGAAGATGTCCGGGTTGCTGGTAGACTGGACACGGAAGTAGTCCATCTCGATTCTTTTGTGTTTGAAAGCACAAAATAGCTCTGGGAAGGGAGTCTGGTGGCAGTACAGTGAACACATGAAGAAGTGAAGTGCAGAGAAACGGTACAAAATAGCTGAGTACACAAAGATGAGAAAGTCTGCCTCTGCCTGTGCCTGGAGTTGAGCCAAGCTTTCTTATGGTAATTCTTGCTACCAGCTGGCACGGGGCTGTTTGTATTGCAAGTTCTCTGTGTCAGTGCTTTTAACCTTTAAAATGCTGGCTTATTCCAGCTGGTCAGTGAAATATATGTCTGGTAGTAGATGTGGAAGAAGGACTGCAGGAGGGAGCACATTTACCCTGAATTGCTAGGACTTGCTGGTAAGGCSTGCTACTCACGGTCAGCTGTTGTGGGATGTTTACCTAGATTGCAGATTAACCCTGCTGGGGATGTAAAAAATGAACATTTTGCTCTAGCACTTCATGCAGTGTTGAACCTGACTAACCCCTCCCACTGGTCACAGTGGAGTCATCTAAGAGCCAGCCCCAATCTGGCAGGACCAGCACTGAGARCAAATGCTGAGTTGTTTGGACATCTGTTCACCTGCTCCCCAGTGTCTTTTGGGACAATGAATTGCCCATATTGCCATTATCACAGTCACCTAGTTGATACAAGTATGTAAAGCCAGAGTTCCCCAATTAGRTGTGAACTCGAGGAGTGTTCTTGGAGAGCTGCTGACCAAGGTCRTGTCTTGAAATCCTTCCTGAATTTGCTGCTCTGCAACACTGGCACCTCTGTAAATGGCACAGAAAGAAACTATCTCCACTGGTGCTGATGTGGCCTGTCCTTTGGTGTGAGGACAATGTTACATGTGCGGATATTGGAAGATCAGAAATGATCACCTGGAGGTTACTATTGCAATTTGAGTTAGAAGAAATTTGTCTTCATCCCTGCCCAGATCTGTCTTTTTAATCTTCCAGGGACCATGCCGGAGGAAATGAAAAGCTTGTAAAGATGGAGACGGGGTTGCGTGTTTATGGGGGAGACAGCAGGGTTGGAGCACTAACACAGAAGGTGTCRCACCTTACGTCACTCAAGGTAAAGGGAATGAGCTGCAGGACACAGTTGGGGGCGTCTTCCATTTGTAAAACAGCTTTAGAGATTCACCAGTGCAATCCAACTTGTGTTATTATTGTGGTTACAGTTCTTTCACCTTTTTAACATCTCTTGGAAGCATTTGATGATTTAACTACAGCTTTTTGGCAGTCTCAACCCTATGACCTRTAATCCCTCTGCCTCCTTTTGGCTGGTGATACTTTGTTGATGAGAACATTGGCATGGCTCACACACCTGTATTGTCCAGAGCGTGCTGGGTGTCCAGCTGCTGTTTGACAGGTGGCTTTGCTGCAGTGGTCAGAACATAGGTGTGAACGGGCACGGCTTGTGTTCTGCTTCTAGACTGGTTAATACTGAGCAAATGCAAGTGGTCCTCTCTGAATCAAGGCGGAGAATACAGGGTGAAGAGCAACTGTGCCAGCAGTAATGGCTGCTTGCATTGCTTTTCCAGAACTAACGCAGCAAACCTTGCTGCAACATAGATTTTTAATTACAGATGGGCCATGGGCTGGTGGATGACATAAACTGCTGYGAAATGTGCAGGATGGCATGAATGTCACTGCAAGTCCTGCAGCGTAGCTTTGGGGGGTGAGCAGCAAAGAAGGCAGCACAGGAACACATGGGAAGGTGTGCAAATTAGAACTGTGGGGGAATTATCCTTTGAGCCTAATGAGTGTGTGTAGTTCCTCCCTGATGCTGAGTGTCCTCCACTTCTTCCCTTCAGCCTTATTTTTGTTTGGAGCTGTTTACACTTGATTAATTTTGTTTAGGGTTTTGTATTTCTCTGGATCTGTTTGCTCTTGCTGTCAACCAGACGCTGAGTCACCCTGCATGTAAATGAAAGAATCTGGCAGTTCTCTTTGTAACAACACCTGCTAGGAGGAAACAGCTCTCTTCCAAGTCCTTACTGTAAAACTCTCTTGCTGAACTCTCCAGGGAACAGAGCTGAGATTTACTGGCCAACTTTGTGAGAATTTGCCTGTAGGACTACTAGACGATTGTAATAGTGGCGATTCTTTTCTAATCGTATAAATGCTGGCAAACAGTAGCTTAAGCTCTAGTCTTCTGCCTTCTTCTCAGGTGGGATCTCTTAATGTGAAATGCCTCTGTACACCATGTCACACTTCTGGACACATCTGTTATTATGTGACTAAGCCAAATAGCTCCGAGCCACCTGCTGTTTTTACAGGTGAGGGGTTGGGATGTTACATCGCCTGCAGCCTGTGTCACAAAGAAATAGACTGTCCCTSTGCTTGTGTGCTCCTGACTCTGGATGTGTATTTGTTCCTTATTACCACTGCAGCTGACTAGCTTCCTTAGCAAGGAAGCCCCCTTAGCAAGAGCTACCAAGTAGTAATTGTAGATAAACTTGGCGAAACTCCTCTGGGTTTGTAAAGGCATTGCTGGACACCCTGCAAGCAACATTCAGAAAGAGTCCTGGATGAGTCTTTCTTTTAACACTTTCTTCTCTGAATCAGGAGTTTTTTTTTTGTTTGTTTGTTTTTGTACAGCCTTTTCCTCCCACCCCCACCCCACAAGCACTTCTGCCAGGCCAAACTGTGTCTTAATTCCAAAGACTGTTTGCTTTTCCATATATCTGTACCTGTGTCCATAACAAAACTGAGAGAACAGAAGGTGGGGAAATAAGACAGGATGGGTGTCCCATCTCTGGTACTCTAGGTTTGGTTCCTATTTTGGTGAGTAGAGTTACCCTTTAAATGAGGCTGCTGTCAGTCTCTCCAGACTGCCATATCATCTGTCTCCTGGTGAGTGTTCTCCAGAATTTGGACCAACTGGTGTCTAGAAGAAGTAACTGCTTGAGCAGAAGTTTAGGGAGCACTGAGGAGAAAATGCAGAGGAAATTGCAAGTACTCACGTGCCTTTGYCTTTGTTCAAGTTCATAGCAAAGGGAACTACTATTCCTTGTTCACTGTAGAAGGGGCAAGAAGGGAGAGCAAGGGAGATTCTCACAACTAGGGATTGTTTGCCTGTGGAGGCTGTGAGATTTTCTGCATTAGAAGTTAAGAGTGGATTAGAGAGAGATTAGAAGTTAAGAGTAGATTAGAGAGATGTTTGTCATTTGGGTTAATGTAGCACTGAGCCTGTGTGGGGCAGAGGCATAGACCAGATGTCCCTGTGCCACTAGGTGCTGCAAAGTCTCTGTACCTTCTGGCTAGCTGCAGCAAGGGCTGAGCAATAGCGGGACTGATCCCTTGGGGAGCATTTGCAYGTCTTTGGAGTCAGGCGGCTTGCCTGGTCCTGATGCCCTGTTACGCTTCGCTCTCAGGTGACACACTGTTTGTGGCTGGTTGTGGAAAATTCTTCGAGGGAACTCCAGAGGAGATGTACAGAGCACTGATAGAGATTTTGGGGAGCTTGGAACCTGAAACGGTATGAAACTATCCTTTTTTTGCTAGTAGGTTAACTAGCCAAAATGTGATGCAGACATCGTAAGAAACTCTCTCTCTAATAATACTGTTGTTCAAAGATAGAATTTCCCATGTGTTGAAGGAATGAATGCTTACATCAAGGGCTGCTTTTGCTGCAGAATAGCTGGAGTCCTTTGAGAAGGAAATACATGTACCCTAAATACAATTATGTTTTGTGGGGAAAGAGTGGAAGCTATTTATTAAAACAAAGACTRGGGAGCAGGGATGCCTGAGTTCTTTCATCAGACTTGCCACTAAATTGGCACACAGTATCTGGCTGATCACACCCAGCACATTGCCTGGGCATATCTCCCATGGAGAGTATGGTGTATCCTGGAGAATTGACTCKGTGCCCCACTGTACCGTAACACTGATGATAGCACTTGGCACTGCACCTACCTAGAGCCACRTGTAACTCTTCATTTCTCATCCTAGAGAGTTTATTGTGGTCATGAATACACCATCAACAATCTCAAATTTGCACGACATGTTGAGCCCAGTAATGTTGCTATCCAAGAAAAGCTTGCTTGGGCCAAGGTAAGTTGGTTCATCCTTTCTCTAGACTCGCTGGATGCCTTTGTGGACATAGAGCCTCTTTGGGGAGGCAGGGGAGAGGGAACACCATGAGAGGGAAGCTGAGGGAAGGGAGTGATAAGAGCCAGAAGCAGCAGTAGCTCATGCTTTCAAGGGTGCAGTGTGTTTGGGGGCAGGGTTTATTTGTGTCCCACAGAGGATGGTTTGCTCTCCTGTGGAGATACAGCCACCCCTGGGAATTTCTTGGTATCGGTACAGGCTGACCTTCCCCATCCATCTGGGAGGATTAGCTCTGCCCCAGAAGGCTAAGGCCTGTGTCCCTCTGCGTGCACCTGTGTGCTTGTCTGATTGCATGGCCCTGGGAAGGGCCGGGCTGGAGGAGCAGTTCCAGCAATTAGATGCAGTATTAAGCCTGTTGCATGGTTCATACCCAGAACACTTTTTGTTTGCCAAAACATTCCTCATCAAGCAGAATTCTCTCCCCTTGTTGTAGGCAAAATATGACAGCGGTGAACCAACCATACCCTCCACAATTGCAGAAGAGTTTACATACAACCCCTTCATGCGAGTGAGGTACGGAGGAGGTGTGGGACCGATCACTCTGCCTTGTGTTTGGGATGTGCGTGTGTGTAGAGAGGATGAGGTCCCCAAAGAGCGAGTCATGAGAGTGAACTGCTCTTGCATCACGTGCTTCTGTTCAGATGCTGCCAAGACCTTCCTTAAAACATCTGTGTTTCAAGAGTAAATCTGGCAAAATATACTCGCTGTCCTGGCAGAGGCTTGTTCTAGTAAGATTTGAAGGGTTGTGATGAGCACCTCTGCCTGGGCTGGGGTCCCTGGCTCTGGAGCTATACTCCACACTCCACAGTGTGATTATGTTCCTTTGTCACGCTGAGTTTGGCAGAGAGGCGCGGTGAAAGATGCCATTCAAGGCGTAAGGGTGTTTGCAACCTCTGTTGCCCATGAGTGTTTAAATCAAGGGAACTGATAAGCCTGTGGCAAAGCTGAGTCCTTGGTCTTAAATTCAAAATCTCCCCTTGATGCAGATGAAATGTGATGGTGGTGACTTTGCCTATGAGATTTTTATCTTGCAGCGTGTGTATTTACTGTCCTTGGTGTTCCCTCCTGGTAGGGAGAAGACTGTTCAGCAGCACGCTGGGGAGACTGACCCCATCCGAACAATGGGAGCTATCAGAAAAGAGAAGGATAATTTCCGGGTCCCAAAGGACTGAGCACTCTGCCTGAATCACTTTAAATGTCAGTTTAATCGTAACTTAGACTATTCAGATGTTTTAGGAATTAAGCATTCTGTTGTGATTAAGACAGTCATATTTAGGTTTTTATTTTGTTTTAATTAAGGAAAAAAAGCACTTTGCCCTTGTTGAGAATGTTCTACAGCATATTTATATGATGAAGAATATTTATCCTTCTATTTGTGGTTCTCAAACTGTCACATATGTCACAAACGGATCAGATCATTTTACAAATGTTGGTACGTGGCTCAGAGGCTGGGGTTGGGAAGAGTCAAGTCTTGAAGCTTTTTTTTTTTTAAAAAAAAAAAGTTCTGTTATTTTTATAGGAGCCCACTGTGAGTGCAGACAGTGGGACTGGGGTCCAAGATGTCTTCATTTAAAAAACAGAGACAAAATACACATAACTTAAATTGCCATCTGAAGATTTAAATTTTTCCATGCTGCTACTTAAACTCTTCTGAGTCTATCACTTCTGTCTCCACTAAAGCCACTTGCCAGTGACAGATCTGCTCTGCCACCACCAGTTAAGAGCTTAGTTCATTAAATACGCTATATGGCCTGGCTTTAGAAACAGGATGGTGGGACTGTCCAGCTGTTCTGCAGGGCTTTTCTCTCTGACTTTCCTTCTCATAGACTGCGGTAACTTCTTCAGGCAGCGTGCTGGCTTAGAGATTGCACTGTTGCTTATACCCTTGCACTGTCAGCTTAGCCTGTTTGCATGTACCTGCTCATTGCTCTTAATTGTGATCTGTATGTTACTTGTGTTAGTACCACAAGGCTGAAGAAGGAATTCGTCTGCTCATGCAAGATCCTGAGAAGAAAGAACTTACCTGGTGCCTAACTGCATGTCTAGCAGTTGAGTAGCAACTAGACTGCTGCTCCCGTAGGTTCCTTGCTGCCAGTAACCAGAAGAGCTGCTTTGTAATATGCTGTAAACTAGCACTTACCAGCTGGACACTGATCCCCAGCCAAGAGAGCAACTGTTCTCGTGAGCGTGGGTAGTAACTATCTTGTGCCTCTGAATGTGGAAGACACCAGCATATAGGCCTGAATTAAATGGGAGCAGATGCTGTATGCTACTGCAATTAACCGTTCATCACTGCAACCTGCTCTGGTTCAGCTTCTGTTCAGGAAAGGCCAGAGAAGTGATGTTATAAATGGAGAGGTTGTCCTTATATTGCCAAATTCAGTCAGGCTGGAATCTCAGATCCCTGGAGAAACCATCTCAGCATGGCGTGTTCCAGTTTCTAGGTTTGCCCGTTCGGCTTAAAAGCTGTCTCTCTTCTCAGGCTAGTGCCGAGTGACCCGAGTCTGCAGCTACCCTGAAAACTGCAAAGAGGAAACATCTTACTGGGCTGTTTTTCTGACTGAGTAATGTGCGAAAGTGGGTGAATGGGATCAACTTTGGGGRTGGGGGGGGGAATGCAGTTTTCTGAGAGGGGAGTGGATTAAGTCTGAACGGCTCATCTTTTGGGGCAGCTGAGATGCTTGGTCCTGGCTGTGGGACTATAAATAAAATCTGTTGAGACCAAAGGCCTGAGGAAAGGCTTTCTGCTCTCAGCGTTTGGAAATACTTGTTCGCACCTGTGGGATACAGAGCACTGGGACATCCGTCCGCAGCCCAGGTGCACTGAGAGAGTTGGCACAGGTATTCGTGAATTTTTCTAGTACCTCCCTGGCTGAAACTGTGTATCTGGAAGAACTTGTGTTGCCAATTCAGAATAGCACTTCGGGGCGTTGCAGTCCTGTTACTGCCTGTAGTTTTGGCAGAGAGCCGAGTTGTAATGACCCCACATCCGCGCTGCAGCGTGAAGCAGCACTTGTTTCGAATGAACTTGCTTAGCCCAGGCTCCCTGTTCGGGCCTCGGGGGCTGAGCCAGTATCCAGGGAGCTTCTCGTGTTGCTAACGAAAAGCATCTTTCCAAAGGAATATTGCCTCTGAGTTCTCCAGTATCCGGGTGCCCRACCCTGGTTGTGCTTGACCTGGGACGCACCTCTCCCGTGCTTTCCATCCTTCAACTTGACATCTTTTTAGGAAAAAAAAAAAGAAGGTAAAAGAAACATCAGAAAAGCTGGTAAGAGGTAGAGGAGCTGCTGCGGGAGTGACCTGCCTCCCCTCGTCCGTCCCGAGCATCCGGAACGGCTTGTGCCTGATGGACAGTTGTCACGAGGAGGGAGGGTCGGTGGTTAGTGACTGGTTTGGGCTTTTTAACGCTGTCTGCAAGGGCTGCTGCAGCTTGCTCGTTTGCTGTGGGTGTGCGTGCCGGTGCTGTGTCTGGGGCCACCTTTCCTCTTACGGTGGAAGAGGAATCTCGCAAGCAAAGCCTGGTAGAGACCCTCCCCGAGAGCTGTCAGGAGCGGACTGGGCGATGATTGCYGCCTCAGCAGGAGTGAGCCAGAGATGGTAGGACACAGTCTTCGAGGGGCTTGACAGCTGTCTTTAATGATTTTTGTTCCTAATTATATCTTCTTCCTCTGTTTCTTGATCTCAGTTGCATACTGCAATCTGCTCAAGTACAAGATTTTTTTTTTTTTTAATGAATGTTTCACCRTTGAAACTAAGCATGAAAAGATTCAAATGATTTTGGTTCTGGTTTCTCCCGCTGTCCCTAAAGTGTGTTGCTTGGCGAGTAATGCAGCAGTGGAGTTTGTAACTGCTTAATTTCATTGTGGGGACTCAGGTCCGCTCTCTAAAGGAAATGCGGCGGTAGCTCTGTTAAAGGGAGATGAGCAGAACTTGGTGTAACCATTTTTAAAAAATTTTACTTTATAAATTTTTTTTGTAGTTCAGAAGGAAAAGTGGTACCTAAAACTTTACTGACTCTAATAATTTGAATGCTGTGCTGCTACAACCAAGCATGACTTTGCTGATGTCTGTTTTGACAATTGAGGAAATAAATACAGCTGTAAACAGAGCATCGATGTGGCAGTCTGGAAAAGGTGGATTTTTTGTTGTTGTTGTTGTTTAAAAACCAACAGTGATTAAAGTCAGCAACGAGCTGTAAGCAGCTTTCCTCGTGATTCTTGGTGGCAGTTTGGGAACCTCTAAGGCTGCACCCAACGCCCGTTCTTGTTAAAGGTGTATTTTCCTGCCAAAGAGACACGAGCATGTTCTGTGCTTGTCTCCTGCTGAAGAAAATCCTGTGGGCTCGGCACGGCCCCCCCCCGGCGCTCGCGGCGCCCTCCGCGCTGC
>NW_028185939.1:484187-502697 GCF_003343005.1 Rhea americana
GACGCCCGCGACACCCGTGCCCGCGACACCCGTGCCCGCGCCCGCAGGGACCACGCCAGGGGCAACGAGGAGCTGGCGCGGCGGTGCCCCGGCCTGCGGGTGTACGGCGCCGACGAGCGCATCGGCGCCCTGACGCACAAGGTGGCCCACGGCGAGGAGCTCGCGGTGCGTGGGGACGGGCACGGGGATGCGGCGCTGCCGCCGCGCGCGACGGGCGCTGACGCCGGTGCCGCCGGCAGTTCGGCGCCGTGCGGGTGCGATGCCTCCTGACGCCCGGGCACACGTCCGGCCACGTGTGCTACTTCCTATGGGAGGACGAGTCCCCGGACGCGCCGGCGCTCTTCTCGGGTAGGTGCGGAGAGACCCCCCCGACCATCACCCCCCAGCCCGTCCCCCCGGGCTCCGCGCCCTCCCCGTGCTCCGGCCGCCCTCCGCTTCCCTCCGCAGGCGACGCGCTGCTGGTGGGCGGCTGCGGGGAGCTCTGCGAGGGCACCGCGGAGCAGACGTACGCCAGCCTGGCCGCCGCGCTGGGCGCCCTGCCGAGGGAGACGGTGAGCGCCGGGCGGGCGCCGGGCGGGCGCCGYGAGCGGGGCTCTTSCATCCGCCGCCTCCCTGCCGTCGCCCTTGCAGAAGGTGTTTTGCGGGCACGAGCGCGCCGTGCGCAACCTCAAGTTCGCCTTGAAAGCGGAGCCGGACAACGAAATGGTGAAGAAGAAACTTGCCTGGGCCAAGGTGAGCGGCTCCCGGCCGCGCCGGAGCCGGGTGCCGGCTCCGCACCGGCGCCTCGGGGTGCAGCGTGGCGCGGTCCCAGGTGACGTCCAGTGCCTCGGCAGCGCCGGGATGACGAGGACTTGCCCGCGGTGCCCTCCACGCTGCAGGAGGAGTTCCTCTACAACCCCTTCCTGCGGGTCACGTAAGTGGGGCCCAGACCCGCTCCCCGCGCCCCTCCGTGCCGCCCCTTCCCCGGCCCGCGTCCCCCGCCGCGCGCCCGGGGAGCCCGGCCCCGGAGCAGAGCCCGTCTCCGTCGCAGGGAGGAGCCTTTGCAGAAGTTCACGGGCGAGACGGACCCGGTGGAGGTGCTGAGGACCCTGCACGCCCAGAGGGATCGCTTCAAGAAGCCCAAGGAGCGGCCGAATCCCCAGGCGGTGCTTGCGCTCGAGTGGGGGCTGCTCAGCCCCTTCCTGGAGAAGAAGCGGGGCGGCAGCAGCGGCGCAGCGACGGCCGCCGCCGCGCAGCGTCCCCGGCGCAGCGGGGCTCCCCGCGGCGCGCGCCGCGCTGCGTCCTCCCCGCGCGCTCCGAGCCCCGTCCCTTGAGGCGCCTGCCTTGCCGTTGGGAAGTGGTTTCCGTCCTTCGCGCTGCTCGTTTGGGTCCTGTTCTGCCGCTCGCGGGGCGAGCGGAGCCCTCGGGCCCGGCTGCTGCCGCTGCAGGACAAGATGCTGCTGCGACGCTTCCAGTTCCTCCCGGGAAGGGTGGTTTTTGCATCCCCCCACGGAGCAGGTGGGATCCTGCAGGACCCTCGGGTGGTTTTTGCATCCCCCCACGGAGCAGGTGGGATCCCGCAGGACCCCCGGGCGGTTTTTGCATCCCCCCACGGAGCAGGCGGGATCCCGTGGGACCCTCGGGTGGTTTTTGCCCTCTGGCCCGGGTGGGTCCGAACGCCGCCTCGGCCGCCCCGGGCATCAGGAGTGGGCAGAGCTCTGCAGCAGCCCCGTGCGAGCTCTGGCCCCGGAGCCGGGATGCACCGGGGGGAGGAGGATGCGCCGGMGCCGGAGCCCTCCCGGCTCAGCCCGCACCGGCGTCGCGCAGCAGGTCGGGGGCGCAGAGGCGAACGCGATGCACAGGAGACGTCGCCCTGCGCCCCCCTCCCGCAGCCTGGTGGGGTTTGGGGGATTCGTGTTGTTTTTCTTTCAGAAGGACAAAATAAACCATTGGGCGAGAACGCGCAGCCCCCTCGCTAACCGCCGCAGCCGCCTCGGCCGCTCGAGCCCCGCGGAAGGCGCTCGGCGGCGCCTGGCCGAGAGCCTGCTCCGACCCGCCGGGGCTTTGCGGGAGGGCGGAAAGGAAGGGAAGCTGGGAGCAGCGCGCCGGGATTTGGAGCCAGCAAGGCCTTCGGGCGCGCTTGGGCGCGCTTGGGCCGACTGGACGCCTGCGTGGGGCTTTCCAAGGCGCGCCAGCTGGGCGGCAGCACGCTCCGGCTTGTCCCGGACACTTCCCCCTACTTTTTTCTTTTTTCCCAAGATAGCTAGAAAATTTGGAGAAGGGAAATGTTTTGGATTAGCTTTTTATTTACATTGCCTTTTATTTAGAATAAAAGCCAGAGAGCGGCTGGGGCTCTTAAACCTCTTCAGCTTGCGAAGGTCTGAGTTAAGGTTGTGCAGTGTCATTACTAATTTTTTTAAAGACGTTTGAACAATGTGTGCAGCTTTTATTTTGCAAGTGATGGGGAGGTATATTACAAAACTGAGCATTGTGAATTCCTTTTTTTTTTGGGGGGGGGGGRGAGAGCTTGCTGGTGCCTCTGTAAATAGCTGTGAAAATACCTTTGATGGGACAACTTTTGAGCAGGTTACTCCCTAAGGGACAGGCTCTTGGGTTTCTTCTTTTTACATCGAAGTGCAAAATATGTGTGTATAATTGTCCTGGTTTTGCTGAGTTTATACTGACTTCGCATAGTTAAATGAAACCAGAGCAGCACAGAGGCGTGGGCCCTGTAATCCTGTACTGTACGCTTTTTAAGCAGCGTTGATTATAAACTTTATAGCTCCGAACACTGGAATAGAGTTGACTTCAGGTTCTTTGATGTGTGGACTATGAATTTAAATGAATTTATTACCACTAAAGCCTGGTTTATGGCCATTTCTTCCATTGCTAGAGACTTTTTTTTTTTTTTTTTTTTTTTTTTTTTTTTTTTTTTTTTTTTTTTTTAAGCTGCGTTGTTATAATTTACTCTCTCCAAAAGGGGGAGAAGAATTAATCGTGCTGCACAAGTTGTCTCAGTGCTGGAGTTGTTCTGTTTAAACGTGATGGTACAATTTGCTGTAGATGGTGATGCGCTGACAGGCATTCCTCTGTTWCTGTGAAGTGCCTGGGTGCTCCGCTGGAAGTTTATTTATCCTGTGATCTAAGATGCACACGTGTGYGTGGGGGCAGGGTTCCTGAACTAGCATTGGATTTGCTAGTTTTGATAATAGTAGCAGGGAACTCAAAGGCCAGGAGCAAGTCAAGCTGTTCTGGACACTTGGGACTGTCCACAGGAGCTGCAGGCTGGACGCGTGGTGAGCGGAAGGTCTTCTGACGCCTTTAGCAACGTGTATGTTGATAACCTGGTAACTGGAGAAGAGACAAAACACAGATCTCCACCTAATCTGCAGCTAATTTAGCTTTGTTTATTTGTGTGCTTCTGGCCCGACATGCATGTTCTCAACCAAAGCTGAACTTGTTTCTTTTGCGCTGATGTACAAAGTTTATAGTCACAGCACTTCAGTGTATTGGACTTGCTTTGCATTAGCACTGCAATTTCTTGCTGTAGTTAAAAAAAATCTTATGGTTTAGTATAACACTGTGCATTATAAAACTATGCATGGAAAAGCGCATTCAATAAAACTACCAATTTGCTTGTAAAGAGGATARGGAAAGGCGGGGGAAGCCATGTGAGATTCTTGCCTTATGAACACTGTGAACTCACTAATTMATGAGCAGCACCTGAAATTATATAACGCTTTTAATTAAAAGCATTAAAAACATCTTGTACATTGTTGGCTTATTTTTAGTAAAAGACTGGATGAGGCGTTGAGAGKTTCACAGTAAAGCGTTGTCAGCTAAGCTGGTCTAAGAGGCAGTTCAAGGTCTGGCAGCTTTGCTGACAGGCGTAAGCTCAAGGTCCACAGTAACTGAGTGCCTGTTATCTTTAAAGAGCATCTGAGCAAGGTTTGAATCTGGGCTAGGTGCAGCAATCATCTCCATCTGTCTGCGTCTACTCTGAAGGAACAAAGCACTGTGACGGCTTTCTTCTCAGTTTTTGTTCATTTAACAGTGCTTTCTTCATAGTCCTTCCTTATATAGCAGTAACTGGGGGAAGGAGGAATACTTTGAAGTGAGAGAAGAATGTAATTTTTAAGTTCACATTCACTGGCAGCTACAGCAGTCACAGAAAGAGGTGCCGCATCTGACTGCATCCCTTTCTCTTGAATTCAGGTACAGCTGCCACTTCTCCCAGTATCAGCGTCCTCTCCCCAAATGTGGTCATTTTGGAAAAACTGACATTCAAATTAAGAAAGACCAAATCAGTTATTCATAGTTCTCTCTTTTTTCTTTTTGTAAATAGTTCTCAGAATACCCGTATGTGAAAAATACACACAGCAAGACAAGCACATTTCATCTCCATTAATGAAAAACCAAATCTGTTTCACGTTCACAAGTCTCTGGGCAAGGCATCTTGATATACTGCGTTAAACAAGACTGTATTTTTACTAACCCCTTTGATTGTTCTAGTAATACTACTTTTTTGTGATGATTAAATCTCACAGCCTTCTATAACTTTTGTAAAGTAACAGCTTTCAGAGACATCAAGGATGGTTTGTCCTTCGTGGAAAGATGGCAAAAAATTCTTACTTGAAACACCATAAAAAATTGTTTTCTCTTAATTTATGGATATTATCTACCATTAAACTACTGTTGAGACAGGGATAGATGTGACAATTCTGTTACTCTCTGTACTATGTATTTAGAAAGAGAGAAGGAGATGTATAATTGCCCACAGTTATAGATGATTATTGCAATTAAAGGAAAAAAAAAAWTAGATTTTTCTTAAGCATTCACTCAGGTCACATTTCAGTAGGCAATAAAAAAGCCCTTGGTCTCATGTTCCTCATATGATTACAGGCTGTTGGTTGCCACTCCATTTGACAGTGCAAAGGTACTGCAGCTGGGCCTCAAGAGCATCCAGTCGGGGACAGTGAAATGAAAAAACAGCACCCAAGGTCTAATTAGACCATTCCTAACTATGTGAGGATGTCTGAAAAAGAGACAGCCATAAAACTTGGTGCTGTGAAAATACAGCAAGGCCTTGACTAGCAATACTCTGATATAGCATAAAGCTCATCTCAATGAGGTCACGGTCTACTGCAAGGCAAATCCCTCAGTACCTAAAATTCATCAGTTCTGATAAAAGTCGGGGGTGTATAAGGAGGGCAGGTTTAGTTCATAAAGATTGCCTAAAGACTAGGATGCATTACAGTTTTCAACGTGTATTTTAAGTCAGTGTTTGTTTTTTATTCTCATCATTTCAATAATTATAAATCTGTAGGAATCAGGATTACCTGCCTATATACACATTACCTTCTCATTGCTAATGCTAGACACAAATTGCAGTCTCCCACTGATGACACAGAACTTCAGCTGTTTTTTGAGCATCTTAAATACAATTGATTTAGAAAGGCACTGAGTATTTTCTGTACGTAGGCTTCACAGATTTGCTGCCAGAGTCATTCTTCACCATTTGATATTAAATCCAGTGCTTGTTTTCTCCACGGCATGGTACTCTGTGTGCAGTGCTTTTGCAGCCTTTTCTGAATCCACGCCACCTAGCCAGTGTTCGTACAGTTCATTTACAGTCTGATTCTTCTCTGGAATTTCAGTCTTGAGAGATTCATACAGCTTCTCAACTTGCTGAAGCCAGTCCTTGCTGGATTCACCTTCTATTTTGATCTGACCACCTCCATTTAAACAGCCTATATGCGACGAAGTGAGAAAATGTCACTGAGTTTAGAAATTGCTTCAGATTTATCAGAAAAAAAAAATCCTTACAGTTAAGAAAACTAAATCCAGAAGTTAGAAAGTGTTTGTACTTAACTTACTCTACAGCTGAGAACCAAGTTTCAGAATGAAAACACTATTATAATTGCATTTTCCTCCTGAGTTATCTAACAGCCACAGGGCAGACAGTAGCCCTGAAGGGGAGATTATTGRCCTGATGTGACCCATCCTAATTCAACATATGGCCCAGGTGTGAGCAGAGAGCTGCTAAAGCATGCTGGGAAAGCACCAGGCAGATACAAGATTTGGAGGAAGCAAGCAATTGTGGTTCTTGTTTTGTCCCTSTAGAGAGGGCTAGGATGCAATTCAGACAAGAGCAGCTTTGGTGCCTCAACTGAAGGTAAGATAAATGCTCCTGGGATATAGTTCTGGATTTACTGTTCTCATGTATGTGTGATGAAAGGGTCAGACCACATAACGTGTRGTTGCTCTCAGTAGTCTGTTCTTTGTATTGAACAACCTTGTGAGCCAAGAGTGGTGCAGATTGTCAGGGAGAGAACGTTGTCCAGAGAGAGTGAAGAAGGGCAGCTCAGTGTTGCTGCTGGCACTGTGTTCTTGTCTATCACAAACAAGCCAGAGCTGAAGTACAAATTGAGCTGCCCAAGCTTTCCACTAGTGAATTCCAGGAGAATTGAGAGGGGGAAAAAAGAAAAGCTTTACAGGAAGTAGAAAAGAAAGGAAAACAAGTAGAAAAAGACATTCATCACCAGCCATAGCAAGCACTCTCTAGAAGCAGACTGTTAGCTTCTGTAAACAGAGTTTACAAAGTTAGGAGGGCCTCCTTAAAAGAACTAGTTGTACCRGTTTCAGTATTAWTTTTTTAACTGTAACCACTGAAGGTCTGGAGAATTACTAGCTTCTAGATAAAAATATATATGTATATATATATACACATACAGGCAAAAAACTTTGAAATCTTGATGTGGTGACTATCACATCTTACAGGTTTAAAGGCTTTGCCACAACACTCAGGATGTGAGAGACTGACTGTGTTTCTTGTACTTCAGTGACAGTTTCATATAGCTTCCTACAGCTACGAATTCTACCAGGGAAAGTCCTATGTGGCCTTACCTGATGGGCAAGCCATGACTTCAACATAGTGGTAAGGGGATCTCCCTCGTTTCAGTTTTTGCACTAAGTTTTGTATGTTTCGAAATCCATATGCCAAAGCAAACTGGAGCAGGACTACTCCATCCTTCTCCAGTGTCACCTCTTGGAAGTCCTTGTTTCTGAGGAACAAAAGCAAACAATATCTTATCTAAATTAACTTCTATTAAACTTCCAAAAAACATTGTACTAGAACTAAGCTCTTTTCTAAGTTCTATTCAAGARAAGTGTCCTAATTCTTTGCCCTCCCCCCCTCCCCAAACAAGTTAGATAAAAGAACTAGCTTACAAAGACTTGGTTGTATTAGAAGCTACAATCCTTTCCAGAGCCTTTTTGAGCACCTTCCATGTGAATTAAGTCTGTTGAAAAACACTTGCATTGAATAAATCCTTAAAATTTGGACAAGCAGAGCTCAAACAAAAAAATCTCATTGTGATAAGCTTTCTGGGTTGGCTTCAGCCAACTTACACATCAGTGAGGCCTTTGAAAGAAACTTTTTAAATTGTAGCTGGTCATAACACCAGGGAGTAAGCCAGTATTGAAGGTTTCCCAGCTCTTAGTATCAGTGGAAATAGTTCTTCCTGATAAGAGAATAAGCAATCTGGGGTGTGTGTGTGTGGTGTTTTTGAAGCATCATGTATTGAGATTGCTGACTCCTATCTCCTAGACCAGGGAATCCTAACCATCAGTGTCACTGGTATGTAATTCATTACAAAAAGTACATTAAGATTACACCTAGGAAACTAGTAGGAATCTCAGTTTAAATGTGCCTCTTATGCCCAGGTTCAAGTGACCTGTTTTACTCTGTCTTACAACAGTTTGATTAAAATGGAACCTTAGAGTCCTGACACCTGGTTTGTGATGGTTAGATTAGTAATGAATCTACTTCAGTGACATGATCACAGGTGAGAAAGTTCAAATCCAGACAAGTTCTGTCTTCTAAATTACTCTGGAAGCAGCCTGCACTTGATACTGGGAAAATCTATCAAGCCAAAATAAAGTGTGTGGGTGGTGAAGGGGCTAGAAGTCTCCAAGGGAAAAGGCTGCAAAGAGTGCTGGCTGATTTATTGCTCAGCAACTGTGGGAGTGAGACACCAATTCCCATGCCTTGAAGTAAAATGTTTAACATTGCAAAGAAATTTTCAGCCATCAGCCAGATAACAGCATAAACAGAATTGCAATAAAAATAGTGTTTTATGTAAGACTAACTTCTTACTTCAAAGGTTTGTACTGAATTGTATCCACTTGAATTCCAAAAAGTTCCTTTGCTGCATACTTGTATATGTGCTCCAAATAGCCACCAGAACCACCTCCTGAATGGCCGGAGAGCTCTTCTTCAGTAATGCTGCTAAACCTGAAGGGAGGAAAGAAAGATGAACTGTTTTAGAGGACCTTCAACATAACAGCCAGCACCAAGTCCATTGTTCTTTGAAGCAAATGAGTTTGATTATGTCAATGCAGAAATAGCTTCAGCACTACTAAAAGCATTATGTTGTTAGCCCTGTGAGGTTTGTGATAGTAGACTTGTTCATAGAGCAAAGTTCATGGAATTCAAAAGCAACAGAACAAGCCATGGATYAGCTCCCTTAGGACTCCTAGCCTTTCCCTTTCTCCTGGGAACTGACTATTTATAGCTTCAGGGTCCTCTAGATTTAATGCTATGCTGTCTAGTGTGCTTTGGGTAAAGCTCAGTGGAAATGCTCTATCGTGTTCCGTGACAAGGCCTGATCCATACACCGCAAACTTGATCTTGCCAGGTAATTCCCATAACAAAACTCTGCTTGGAAAGACCAGAATGACATGGGCAATTGTTAGCTTCCTATTTAGCATCTCTGTGAACATTAGCCTTTGTTATTTTTTTCCTCCTCCAGTTTCAAAGTATTGATGGTATGGACCTGTGCAATGCAAACTTTTCCTGGAGAACACAGTCTAGGAGGAGTCCTGTCTCAACCATGAAACATCTCACGAGTGCTAAAGCTTTCTGCAGTATAAACAGCAGAATTCACTATTCAAAGCTCTAGTTCTGTGTTACAACACTATTTTTGAAACCAGCAACATTCAATCTGGTTGTTGGGACACACCAAAACACTTCTGGGGAGTGTTAATACTATAACTACAAGCACAGAGAGATTAAATTTGTGTTGCTCTGGTTTCATATGCTTAATAAAACTCATGTAACAAAGATGAACAAAATTAATGATGCCAGGGCATTTGCTCTCTACGTGGCCATTTTCAAGTTCAACACATCTTTGTCCAAACTACACTAATAAAAGTTCTGCAATTCAAGTTCTGCACAAGTAATCCCATTTCACTGATATGCCAAAACACAACCAGCTATTCAGAGGTCAAGATAATGTTTCTTGAACAGCTCACCAGATAGAAGCCACAACAATGGCTTTTGTTATGGGGGAATAATAGGATGGGGGATATGCTTATAAGCACTCATCAGGCAGTGACACTTGCATTCTTCTAACAGCTGCAGAAGAGAAAACCCTTGAATTCTGGCCAAATAATTTAAAGTCAAATCAAAGATGTTGCCTCTCTCAGATAATATCTCAGCTTCAGAAGAACTACAGGAGACAACGTTTTAGCCTGTAATTGCTTTCAGAAACTATTTTTAATTCAGTCTTGTTTACAGGAACTGAGATTCGTTAATGAATGTTTCAGTGTGTCTGGCCTCACGTACTGCCACTCTCTGAAAATGAGGCTGCCAGTAAAGTTTCAGTGCTGCCTGGAGCAAACAGTTATACCACCAGAAGTCCTGGGATTTCTGGCACTTTATCTTACTCTTGCTGCCAAATGTAATAACCTCTTAATGGGCTTTTCCACGTGCTGGAGGATAAGTAGAACAACAGCCATTGGACTGCTTATTTTAATGCTCCAAGTTCTATGGAATACGTGTTGTTTGTAACCAGTCAATTTACTGAGTAGGTTAAAGCTAGCAAAAGGTCATAGAGGCACTTTATCACCACAAGCATGAGGCCTAGTGCTCAGAACATACTTCTTAGAAGTCAGCCAGAGATATTTATCAAGTAATTAGACATTTTGTTCTGGGTTATAACTGACACTTCCATAATGTTATTTCCTAATACATTCAAACACTTCAGAATCTTTCTCAATTTTCTGTTAATTGCACAACAATAAAGCAGGCAGAACTGAAGTGCTTGTTTGCATGGGTAACTTTTAAAGTTGTACTTCTGGGATTTAATTATGTAGATATTTTTATAGCTGAAGATATTTTTTTCATTTATGACTTGGAAGAAATTTGAAAGCAAGCTATGTCAGAAAAAAAAGGTACTTGAAGATGGAAAAAGTGTCTGTAGATAGATGTCCTAGTAAAACTACACTGCTTTCCATTCATACTCCAACACATTGGTATAGCCTTCCTTAGAATACAAGCCTAATGCCAATATTAAAAAATACATTCATACCCATGCTATAGTCTCAAAGTTCCTAATCTCCCCAAACGTGTCTGAAGCATTTTAATTTTACCAGTATTGCAGCTTTGCATCATCTAATATTATTTATATCACCCATATGTTACAAGGTAGACATAATAAAGAAACAAGGTCAGCCGTAGCCATAAGTAAATGGAAAAACAATGACTACTGCCTCAATTTACTACTCTTAAGAAGTCCTCTTTATTTTTGAGCATGTGAATGAGAATCTGTTCAGTTCTAAAGAAATGTTCAGATGTGAACCTGCTGATCCACTGAAATACAGCAGAAGAAAATAAGGCTCTGTGCATGCATATTATTTTAGCTCTTTTTAAGTCTAGTTAAGAATATAGAACTAGATATACAAAAAAAAAGGTATTGGTTACAAATCTTATTTAGCCCAGTTTGTTTGTTTATTTTTAAACTAAGCAGACTTTTAATTTAAGGGACTGGACTGCAACAGGCAACCTCTATCTCCTAATCTCCTTTTTTTTCAGAGTAAGAGTGACCAATATTCATAACTATTAAAAAATAAACTAGGCAATAGGCCTCATGCAAGGACACTTCCCTTCATAGCTCTGTCAAAATACATAGCTCTGACAACTCTTGAGCAAAAGTTCCCAATGGCACTTTGATGTACTAGAAAGTCTTAAACTGTTTAGAAATACGCCAAATTTAAAACCAAAGAACTGAGAATAGATTAGTGCTACATTCTGCTCATGTACTATCTGCTGCATATCTGGTCTATCAAAATCCCTCCTTAAAAACTTACAGTGCCTGAGCACTAAACTTTTGGGTCATACACTTCATCTTTTATAATTTGTGAAGGTTACTGTATACAGGTCACTGTATGTGTAAGCCCTTCTGTTTATTAAGGTCACTTTGCACATTAATAAATAGAAAAGCTACAGATAGAGTGCTATAAAAGCACTTAAAACTGATGAAGAAAATGGTTTGGTTTAATGATCAGTGTGGAACCAGCAATTCAGACGAATAAAATGTGATTTCATAGAATCATAGAATGGTAAGGTTGGAAGAGACCTCTGGAGATCATCTCGTCCAACCCTCAGCGTAGCCCGTACGGGGACTGAACCCGTGACCTTGGCATTAGCAGCACCACACTCTAACCAACTGAGTGTTTTAAAGTTTCTGTAGCCAGTTAGGCCTCTGTGCAGTTGTCCTTTAACCAGATGTTAGTTTTCAATTAAAGCACTTAGACATATGCAAACCAGAAAAGACTTTAAGATCTCATGGTGGTGTGTGTGGGGGATGGTGTCTTTTGATTTTTTAACAAATAAGGAATCCTAGAGATCTTAGCTGGAGTTTCCATATACTACTAATTTGTGCTTTACTACTGCAATCCCTACAGTAGCTTGGATAACCAGGAACAGTTTCAGGTAACACAGTAACAGACTTCTCTGGCTTAGCAAACTTTTCTCACTGATTTAGGTATTTTTTCACTTTTTAAGTTTGCAAATACATTTTTTGTGGGATTCCATCAGCCACACTGTAACAGTGCTTAAAGCAAGACTGCCATGCAATTTATACTTCTCTATACAATTATATTGCTATTACACTCTTATTGGGCTAATTTTGGCAACCCTACTGATTTACAGTGAGAGTTACTAATCCTTAAACTTCTAAAAACAAATCTAGAACAATTTCAGATTCTTCAAAACTGCAGATTCAACATACTCTGTACATTATTTTATGCATAACTGTACTGACTCAAAAGCAGTGACAAAGGAAAAACAAATCAAATGCAAATACATGCAGCCTTATGTAAAGTAAAATGGCACTGGAAGAGCAAATTCTATTGAAGAACCCAATATGAATACTAGATGAATATGACCAAAGGTGCAAATGAAATTTTCTTCTTACGTGGTATCCAAAGGAGCAGGATCTACATCTGATAGAGAGATTCCTTCTTGTTCCAACAACCTTAGCACTTCTCCTAAAGCAGAAACACACGTAAAAAGCTCTTGTTTTGGAGATGAAGGAAAACAAAATCTGATGATTGGTGCATAAACCTACATCTGCAAACTTTACCAGGGCACAATTTGCATTATTAAAATGAAATTAGACAGCAAAATCCATGCATTACACCTTCTGTCAGAGACAAAGGATTATAAAAATGAGTGAATACCTCACTCTGAGGCTTCCAGAAATTAGCTAGACTACCTCTTGTTCCACTTACCTGTAGTGATTACACAGTCCACATCTCKGGTTTGGTACTCCTGGTTGAAAAAGTCTGGCCTTGAAGCCTCTAGCTTTTTGTCATAACAGGGCATTACTGTTACATGGTATATCTGGTCAGGTGTTAAGTGCTGGAAGAAAGATAAAGCTGTGCAGTTGGATTGGTAAAAATTAAATTCTTGAGGGAGACTTTTCCAGGTACAGATACGAATGATACTAATGCTACCATACTTCTGAAAATACTCTCTATTACTACTTGAATATGTGAGTTTCTTCTTCTCACAGAACCCAATTTTAATTTATAGCAAATTTCAACAGTACGGTCTTTCGCTTCTTTTTTCCTCCTCCTTCTGCTAATGCACATGATCCAAAGTCAGACAGTGAMGAATTCCTAATTATGCAGTTAGAGGATGCACTTCCTACACGCTATTAAAATCCTGCCCCTGCATCAGCAACTAACAAATGGAGTCAGACAAAACCCTCATGACCATCCAAGAAATGAGTCTAGGCCAAGGAAACAAGTCTCTGACTCAAGGCCGTTGTTTCAGTGTCTTGTGCCAAATGTTCTCAGTAGCTGCCAATTTTTGTAACAAGTATGCAGATGTCAGCATTTCTTTAACACAAGTGTTAAACCAGCGCTTGTTAATGGACAATAAATCATACAATCAGAAATGGTGCTCAAGTTTCTCGCTTGACAACTCTGGGCTATTAGTATGACTGTAGTCTTTAAATATCAAATTTATATCTGGAGAGATTCCAAAGGTTAAAGGGGGAAAACAGAACTAAGTCAAACTGAAACAGAACATGAAGCTGGGAAAGAGCAAGTAATTTTTAGAAAAGACATGATCTGCACGTATGCACTGACTGAAGTTTTGTTTCAGAGAGGATAATTTATTTTAAGTTATTCACCATCCTTAAACAATGTGAAAATACCACACACACAAGTGAGATGGGAGCACATTCCTGAATAATATGCAGAGATTTTAAATGGTCCATAAAGCAAGAACTTAGTGTTATTTCCCCAACTACCAGCTTCTCGTTAGATAAAACGGAAGTGAGGGATGCTGTTTTTGGCATTCTGCAAGATAGTTTCTACCTTTAAACTCTAGTGTAAAACATGTAGCAACATTTAAAAAATCATGTGTTCGTGATATTTTCATGAGTGTTAAGTGTTCAATTTTAGCATTTTGCCATTAATCATAGTATACTTCAGACCCTCACCTGCTGTTCTGCAAAATGGCCTTTGACCAAGGAGCCCATGACCTGCTGTGGAGACTTGGCAGTACTGATATAAGGAACGATGAAACTGCCATGGGTTTTCTCAGCAWAGCAGATCCAACCTGAGAAGAATAGTGTAATTAATAAACAACTGCAGTAAACTAACAAACAAGTTCTCTCCCCTGCCCTCCTGACTTACTGCTCACTAAGTACTGTTTTCAGTGCCTTTTCGGCACAGAAACAAAACAAGACTAATTTTAGAGATCATTAGGTATCTGTACATATCGTTACTGTTATTAACACCAAGATCTCTTTGTACTGTGAAGAGAGTAATCCTTTCCTCACTGGTAAATTTATCCATATTAACTGTTCTGATCAGCTTTCTAAATTTTGCATGCTCTAATGTACTATTAGTATGGCATATTACTATTTYCATAACTAATTTAATACTACACCTGGACAGGCAGAAGCCAGCATGGGCAAAGCCTTTTTGTCTTCAGACTGCTTTCGAAAGCGCTTTACAAACTCTCGTTGGCTCTCCAGTAGGCTGAAGTTTCTTGAGAAAGTTGTATCAAATACATAGTGCACACCTAGGCAGTACAGCATCTTGTTAAAATTCACAAGAAAGATACAAACAGCAAACTACAACAAAAAAGCCTCCAATCAAACCGGATTAAAACTATGTGTCTCTTACAGTTTTGGATCTCTGCAGTTGACAGTGATCTTTTCCCTAGCRTGCCAGCATAAGACACCAGCAAAAGTGACAGGAGGACAACAAATCGCTTCAAGTTCCTTCCTGTTATCACTCTGAGTTTATTATGCCACTGAAGTTGCAGACAGTTTTAATTTCAACCAAAACGAATTATGAAACATTATATATCTATGAGGAGATTATCACATCAACCTTCTGCATTCATGAAAGTTATGCTTAACATATACCCCGGCAGTCCCACACTTGCCTAAACTCTTTAAGAATGTGGTCAACTTCTTTGCTGTTTCCAGAACATTCATTTTATATCTTGCAGCTAGGGAAGCTCTGGACTGTGGTGAAAGAGATACCACTACCAACTTCTGTTCATTGGGAGCTGCAGTCTAAAAAACAGTAAGCAAAATAACTTAACTGTTCAGAGAATATTAATATGGTACATACAGCACTTTTAGCACACCGGAAATTCAAAAAATATCTCCCAGTGTTTTGTCCTTAACTTTCAAGTCATTAACTTGCTACATTAAGGCCCTTTCCAAAGCTATGATCACTGAAAAAAAAATTGTGCAGGGGGAAAAAAAACTGTACTGCAAATCTGCTCAGATTCTTCTTTCTTGGAAATTAATTTTTACGTGTGCTGTTCACACATGTTTTTGCAGATGCACCACACTAATCTATGAAGACTTTCAAACTCTGCAGCCTTCCTAGCTGCTTCTTGTCACCTACCTTGTTAAAAGTTAGCATTTTGTATAGCTCTTCATGGCTCTGTTGAGTGATTAAAACACTCTCTGCTGATGTAATGCAGCCACTACAAGCTAAACAGTCATTCAGAGTAATTTTGGCCTTTTCCARTTTTTGTGCTCCTCCATCCTAGAAAGGAACAGATTAGATTCAGTCCTGATCACAATATGGAAGTACTCAAGTAGTTGTCTCCTATCGTTACTATATTTAGTAGCAAAGATGTTGCCCTTTTCAGCCTCTCAGTTTATCATTAAAAAAAATCTTTGAGTAAGATGATGATGAAGACAAATCTCTTTAAAGCTTGTTGATTTCTAATAGGATTGTTTGACAATATACATAGAAGTATAGAAAGATATTGAGGAACTCAAGAAAAATTTTAGCAAGACCAAGACTAGAGCTTCAAATCTAGAGCAGTTGTTTAGGCCACAATTATTTCTGCTATCTGGTGGGCTAACACTGCTCCAACATACTGAAGCTACACTTTCCTGGAAACAAATGTGGTCTGTCTTGTCTGCTTTTTCAACCTGTGCATGGCAGAAGACTGAGGCTGGCATGGCTGACAGGCTACAGATTGTAGCTGCTGCTTTTAACCACAAAACTGTGGACTGCTGAGATCCTAAGCCCTGCAACAACAATCTCCAGCTTGCATTCAATATTCTGATTAATGCTAGGGAAAGCATGCCAGCTCTGTCACCTGTATCAGATATTGCTCATGTTATTTAATTTTACTAGGGCCACTGCTTTGTAGGAATCTTGAATTTCACTCTTTGAAAGAGATTTCATAGCCAGACCCCCCCCCAAAAAAAAATCACTGAAATTTTTAATTGTTAAGGAATATTCTGCAATTATTCTGTGTGCAAAACTTACATGGACACTAGTGAGAAAACTGTATGACATCTCAAAGGGCGCATGGCATGGCACTGGAAAGAATTTTTTATTAGACCTGAGTAAGTCAGTTTTTTAGTGGGACTCCTCTTTAAAAATTACTTCTCAGTAAAGTCAGAAACAGACAGTGATGAAGTATTGTTAAGCTAAAAATTAAAAATATGTAACCAGGCGTCTTTGAAAATGCTGTACTGCCTTCTCCAAGTCAAAAAGTAATCAACAGACTGAAATTAAAACCATTGTCTCTGGATGACCTCCTAGTTTGGTTAACTAAGAAACATTAAACTTTTCTCTGTAAATATGAAAATAGTTCAGTTCAGCTTGAGATTAATTTGGAAGCAACATGCTTATCAATTCTGCATGCTACTTATCAAATCATTTAAAATGTATTATAAAAAAAACAGAGYAAAAAGTTAAAGACAACCTAAATGAACCTCTTTGAGACTGAGCACTCCACTATATGATGTAATAAAAAAAGCATTATTTTAAATAATCTAGCAATTCAGGCACATCAGAACTGATAGCAAGAAAAGAGACTTCTCACCTTATCTGTTCTTACATTGAAAATATATTAATGTTTGTGTTTGAGAGCATAAAACAAGAAGGCAGACATGAATTCAGAAATATTGCTTATAGAAATGGGTAATTAAAACCTTGGGCTCTGGAAAAAGATGCGAGAAGGCTGATGACAAGAGCAATACTTTTGTTACACCTTGGTTCCCTGTGAGGCAGTACATAGCTGGAGCATTTAAATACAGAGCAAGGAAGTTGCACTTTCTGGATATTTTACACAATAGTCAAAAAATCACACATACCTGATTGATCTGAAAGTAGCTCCCATCTGCTTCAATTCTGATCTTAGCTGCTGCTTTTCCATTTTTTTTTTCAACTTTGACAGGTTTGATGCATTCCTGAAGCAGAAAGAAAGCCCCAAAGCGAGCAGCTGAGAAGTGCGGAAGGGAAAGCATAGCAAAAACTTAATTGAAACCAGAATGTTCAAAAGCAAAGGCTAGCTCAGGAGTGAATGTCACTTATTCTACCTTAAAGTATGCTGGATTTACTCACAGCATCCATAACCACCAAGGGAAAATGTAAAAGTAAAAGGTGCTTACCCCCTTTCTACAGAAGGAACACTTTCCCAACATCATACCAAAAAGAGAGGCACTTTTGCTGTTGCTCCAAGGAAGCCAGCTGTGCTCTAAGGAGCCTCAAAAAAAAGAGGGACTTGCCTGCAAAGTCCTCCTCTCCCTAAAAGCCCTACAGATCATGCACTCTTCACTGCAAATTTTAACCAATGGAGGCGTGGTCACTGCAGTCAACATGTGGCTAGTGCCAATGAAGGGTCTTTTAGCGCTGCAAGGAATCTGATGACTTCAGATGGACTGCTTCCAGTTTTCTGTATTGTTTTGTGATGCAGACCCAAGGGTGTTTTTACACTCTGTGTGATTTTTATTGGTTAAGCACCTTATGTCTCCTTGTCCTACTTCTCCAGCCAGATTTCTCCTTGCCTTTTACTACCYCTTCTCTGCCAGAATCTTGAAACACTTCTCCCCCTAGAGTCCAGCTTTGCTCACTCTTTGTTCCGAATAGCACAAGACTCTCAGGCTACCAGGAACAAGCCGCTAAGGTTCCTCAGCTATGCTCCCTGAATAGTAACAATCCAAAGGCTCTCTCTGAGACAGAAAAGCGGGATGCTCTGAGTCAAAGACTTCCCCGGGAAACCCAAGTACTGCAGGGAGATTTAATGGGATTTGTTCTACTCTGCTCCACTGCTCCCATTCTGGGATACTCCTCTGCTCCATTTGCTGTCAGCAGCCAGCTGTAGGGCTGCACTTCTTGYGACTGGGAGCTCTGCTAGTGCTTGGAGACTCTGACAAGAAAGCCCTGCCCGTCCCCCTCCCTCCCCCTCCCGCCCCCTTCCCCTCTCCCCCTCCCGGTCGGTATTTGGGCGGGCGGCTCCCAGAGCGCGGCCGGGTGAGCAGCGCGGGCTGCGGGCGCATGAACGGGCTTCTCTGCAGCCGCGGCAGGACGGGGGCGGCCGCCGCTCCCGGGCGCCGCGTGCCCCCCGCCCCGGCCCACCTGCGAGGGCCCGATGAAGTCGTCCAGGTCGGTGAGCTGCAGCGCGCCGCTGAACGGAGACGCCATCGCGCCCGCCGCCGTAAAGCGCGCCGCCGTAAAGCGCGACGACGGCGGTGTCGCGAAACGCGGCGGGCGGGAGCGCGCGTGCGCGGGGCGGGCGGGCGCCGAGATGGCGGCGGCGGCGGCGTTTGGTGTGGGCGGCGCGGCCCGGCCCGGCCCGGCCCGGCCCGGCTCGGCTCTGCAGTAGGGCGGCGATGGGGCAAGTCTTTCAGACTCTGAGTATTTAGTTCCTACACAGAAAAAAGAATATATATATCTATCTATATA
>NW_028185939.1:502732-504589 GCF_003343005.1 Rhea americana
GCCGCTCCGCGCCGCGGGAGCCGTGAGCGCCGGGGCGGAACCTGGGGCGGCTCCTGCGGCTGCGGGGTCGGGAGCGACAACCCCCCCGAAACACCCCCGTCAGAAAGCAGTGCTGCGCCGGGTGCTCTGCAGCTGGCAGGCCTGGAGCGGGGTAGGGGGACGGGTGAGCTCCGGGAGGGAGGCAGCTGTGTTTCTGTCAGGGGGAAGCGGTGGAGAAGGCGGAGCAGCAGGGTAGTGGGTGAGTCTGTGCTGCTCCCCGCTTAGGAGCCAGACGTCTTCTCGACTGCACGCGCTGGCTGGAGATTCCCCTGTGTCAGAAGTGTTTAAGGGAAGCCATGAAGCCTGGGCTCCTCGGGTGTGGAGCCTGAAACGTGTTGACAGGAATTTTATTCAGAGACACATGCTTGAGTTTTTGGCAGAGAAGGTGGAGATTGCTGCGCACTGTTAGTGGACAGAGAGGCATGTTATTTGGGGTCACACTTAACTGCAGGCAGAGTGCAAAGAAAAAGCGGCAGTGTTTAGGGCATGATCGTGAAAGGGCTCTTGGATTTTGACCTTGCCACTTGAATTAACTTTGGAAAAGTTTTACTTTTGGAATGGACTGCGAAGGGAAGCGGTGAAAGCCATCTGTTAACTCCTCTATGATTACATTGGGAAGAGTGCTGGGGAACACRCTGTATGGAACAGTCCTACTGCTCCTCTATGGTGAACTGACTGTGACCCAGTACAGCTTCCCAATTGAACATATATGCAGCATTCTCATCTGTAATGCTGAGCTTAAAGCAAATTCTGGAATGGGAGATTTCACTGCCAGATGTGATTGGCTACTCTCCCCTGTTCAGTCGAAGAGAATCTGCCCTCCTGCATGTGAGGGATAAGAGTCTTTTCTGTGCCCTTTTGGTAGTCACATGTAGAGCTTTTGGCATATGTTTGCATGGTAGGTAGTTAGAGGATGTCAGTAGCAGAGAGGCGGTGGTGGTGATTGCTGTTGGTACTTCTGCTGAAAGGTGCCTTGTAGGCCGGTGGTTGTGTGAGAGAAGGGAGGGGAGGAGGTTCACGATAGCAGCGGAGCCTTGTTTGTGTCCCTGCAATCGCCTGCGTTTGTGAACTGGTCCTGCGTGGGAAGCCTGGGGTCTGTGGTGAGYTGTCTCCTGTGGGTGGTAACGGAGATTCTTTATTGGGAAGAAGGYGCGTTGTAGGAGGAGCGTTGTTAGGCCAGAGGTATAATTGGGCAGAAATTACGCAGTCCTGTGCTCCTGGGGCTGGGGGAGACACTTTCTGGCTCACCTGCCAGACCTGCTTTCCTTCGGAGCACGAGTGCTCGAGTGGGTGCCAGAGTCGGAAGCCTGCAAGTTCACCTGAGACCTGCTCCGCTTGCATGGAGCCCYGTAATGCTGTCCCTCAGGTTACTTCCCCGGAGGAGAGAGGTGTTGAAGGTGCCTAGGAAGGCCCYGGGGTCCTGTTGAGGCTCTTGCTCATTTGCAGTCGCCTCTGGGAGCATCTGGGTGGCGGAGGGGTGGTAGGCCTCTGTCCCTGAAGAGGCAGCGGGGCCAGTGCCTCAGCTGGGAAAAGCTGTGGGGAGTCATGCTGAAGAAGGCAGAGCCAAGAGTGAGGCCTGGAGGCCCGTGGTGGGCATTTGGGCCTTCTTGGCTCTCTCGGCCCACCYGAGCTGTGATGCCTAGGGAGGGTGAACTTTGCTCTGGACGGGGTTTCATGCAACGACAGGACTCGGGATTTACTGGAATGAAATTTAATGATAGCTGTTTGCTGCAGGTAGGCAGGTGATTAACGAGAATGTTCTCAGCAGAGCGTCCGTGACTAACTGCCGGCTCTTCCAGTGTCCTGCTTCTCCTCCAC
>NW_028185939.1:506949-508229 GCF_003343005.1 Rhea americana
CTCCTTGCGAGTGGCTTTGGGCGCGGGTGCGAGGGGTGCTGGTGGTGGTGGGGAGAGCTCGTGCAAAGCATCCCTCCGTGGAGAGGGAGGCCGAGCACTAGGCACCTTTTTAAGCGTGCGATCCGGCTGTGTAGGTGATAGCTCTGTGAAGAAGACTCAGGGCAGAACTCGCAAAGCTGGACTATCCTACCGACTTGGCAAGTTCTTTTTCCGTCCGTTTTGCTCGGATGCCATTTCTGCGTGTTGKTCACTCTGGACACCRATGTTAAGCTTTGGKTCTGAACTGTCCCTTGAAGGGGCGGGATTTAGACTGTAAGGGTACGATTGCCCAGGAGTTTCTGTGTTTGGGGTTCCCTCTTCAGAGGCACCCAGCTCGAACCGTAATACTGCACGTGTGCCATTAAACTTTATTTGCTTTAGTTTGGCTCTGAGCTTCTGGAAGCGGGAACCCGGGTGGGACCCTGTTATGGTGGCTGGCGAGCGTATTTTTTCCGTAAGCGCTTGGCACCCCAGCTGGGACCCTGGGCGACYGCCGTCGGGACCTCTCGTCTCGAAGCGATCGTCCGGCACCATTGGGTGCGTTCAGCTGGGATCTTTGGCAGCGAGAGGCACYGAAGGAGCGAGTCTTAAAGTCCCATCTAAATTCCGGTCTGGTAMCAAAGTGCCCTGTAAGGGGTTCGCGGGCTGGTCGCCGTAAGGTGTGCCAGGGAGCGTGATTACGTGAGCGTGGGTGCGTGTGAGCTGGGAGCAGAAAGGGGCACCCGATAAAGCCGCCCGCTGCCGAGAGCAGCGGTCCTGGCAGTCAGAGACTCGGGGGTGGTGCGAGTACGGTTCAGAGACCGCCAAAGACGTYGTGGGATTTGAGGGGGTTCGAGCCCCATCTCAACCCAGCGGGAAGGGGGAGTGCACGGCCTGATCGGCCCAAGGTGCACCGCGAGGCTCTGATACRCGTGGGAAACTCGCCCAGCGCAGAGAAGGGGACGCCTTCAGCCGAGGTCCTGGGAAACTGGAGAAACATTGATGGTASCRTAGGGTTAGGGRGAGAGGAAAAAGAAAAAAAGAAAAAACACCCAAGCCCTAGTGACCTTGTGCCAGGAAGACTGGCCCTTCCTCATCCGGGAGGGCAACACAGCTGAACGTTGCCACTGCAAGGAAGCTTTGATCATCGGAGTGAACTTCCCTGCGTCACGTTTGGGGGACAGGTTCCCCAGACAAATTGATTATTGGTACATATGGGACAACTGGGCATTTGCTAGGTGAAAAGAGGCGTCTAGGAAAAA
>NW_028185939.1:509592-511208 GCF_003343005.1 Rhea americana
CTGTCTTAGTACACCAGTAGCTGAGGCTAGCTGAGATCTTTTTGCCTTCACTTGGAAGGGACAACAATTAACTCTGACTAGGCTACCACAGGGATCTACTGGGTCTCCAACTATTTTTGTTTGCCTGTACTTAAAAATGATCTTGCAGGTATTGACTTCCAGGGTATTCAGTATTAAAACAATAYGTGGATGATTTGTTATCAGCAAGTAAAGCTTATGAGTCAGGTTTAAAAGACGCTATGTCTCTGTGTAATGCTCTTGCAGAAGCAGRGCACTGAGCATCTCTGTCCAAGCTTCAGCTGTGTCAAGGAGAGGTTAAAATATTTGGGGTTTATTTTGAAAGGAGGSCACAGGTTGACTGATCCAGAAGAAGTAAAGACGRTTCTTGATATGCCTCATCCTGTAACAAAAAAAGCAACTTAAGGGATTTTTAGCATTTGTAGGATTTTGCTGACCATGGATTCCTGGGTTGGGAGAACTCACCAAACCTTTAGCCCGGGCAACAAAAAAGGAAGAGAGAGAGAGCCTTTGGCCTGGGGTGCAGACAAGAGCTATCACCTCTGTAAAAAAGGCGTTGGTTTCCGCCCCGGCTCTAGGACTACCAGACCATAGTAAGCTGTTTGAATCATTCATTCACGAATGACAGAGAGTAGGAAGTGGAGACCTCGCCCCCAGACAGGGTCCCCACCGTGGGCCAGTGGCCTGTTATTCCACCCAGCTAGGTGCAGTAAGCAAAGGCACTGCAGGATGCATCAGGGCGACAGCAGCTGCTGCAGCCCGTATAGGAAAAATGTAACCTATAGTTTTGAGTCACCCAACGACTGTGTATGTGCCACAGAAGTCGGACTGTTAATGAAGCCACGCACTACTCACGCGCTGTCCGCACAGAGCGCTCACTGCTATGAACTAGTGATCCTCCGTGCAGACAGCGGGACCTGTAAGAGATGCCATAGCTTAAATCCAGTGGCACCAGTGGCCCTACGAAAGGATGGAGAGCCTCATCGCTCCTGTGAGCAGGTAGCTGTCAGTCTGAGCAAGTCCCAGGAGGATCTTAAAGATGAATCCCTGTGAAACCCARACTTAGTTCTGTTTACAGATGGATCACTGTATTATTTGAATGGACACCGTTATTTGAATGGACAGGTTATGCTGTCACCAACTTTTTTCAGGTACGTGAGGCTAATTCCTTGTCTCCATCTGTAAGCGCTCAACRGGCAGAGTTAATAGCGTTAACCTAAGCAGCAAAGATAGGTAACTGTATATACTGACTAAATAGGCATTTGGAGTATGTCATGCACTGGGAATGCTGTGGAAAGAAAGGGGATTTCTCACATCTGCAGGGAAAGAAAACGGTAATGGACAAGAAGTACAGAAATTGTTAAAGGTGATGAAACTCCCCCAAAGAAATTGCTGTTATTTACTGTCCTGCTCMTACAGCTGAAGCCTCTGAGGTAGCTAARGGAAATGACTTGGGGGACAAAGCATCTAGAGCTGCTGCTAGACAGCCTCTCCTTGTAGCTGCTCCAGATCTGGTGTGAGAACGGCCAGATGCATTGAATCCAGCAGAAACGTATGAAGATACACGACATAAGGAGAAAGAGAATTGGAAACTATGC
>NW_028185939.1:512893-575668 GCF_003343005.1 Rhea americana
CGACGCCTGCCTCGTATACTCACAGGCCTCTGAAAGAGTCACAGGCAGCAAGGCTGCCCAGGAAGAGTCTGACGTTCTCCTTGCTGGCGCTTAACAGGAGCAGTGCGAGTCTCGCAAACAGAAGCATCCAGTGGGCAGGGCTGAAAGGCGGCAGCTCTGCCTCCAGGCTTCCCAAGACCTGGATGACCATCTGCTTCCTCGCCTCCTTGTTCTTAAGGTCGGTCASTGCCAGCTGGAGGAGAARGGTAATGAGCAGCCGTGAGAGGACCGTATTCAGCRGGTCGTGCCAGTGCAGAGCCAGAGGGAGCGGCGTGATGGGGAAGGGTTCTGGGAGAGTCCCAGAGAGGGGAGGACACATCTCGGATGYGTCCCGTGAGCCTGCCGGAYGGGCAGCCAAGACCGCAGGGTGGGCCAGAGAGTCTCYGCAGGTGCCCCTGCCYGGAGCAGCCCCCACGCCGCAGTGCTCGCTGCGGGCGCYGCGGGCCGTGTRCGCGCTGGGCTCTTGTGACAGCACAGCCGCGGGCGGGGGCGCGTGTCGGGTGGGGGGGGCCRGCGTCCGCGGGGATCAGCTYGGTCCCCATGGCCTCTGCGCCCAGATCATGAGGTTTAATAGTTAGTAGGGCTCAGTGCTGTTGTACACCCCAGTCATTAGGTCTCAYGCTCTGCCACTGAAACACTTTTTGGCTAAACAGCCATGATTACATGTTCTGTTGCTGCTGTTCATACTTTGCAAACAAAGCTCAGCCTCGTTGTTGAGGGTGGCCTTGCGAAATGCCTGTGCTGTGGGAGCGCAAATCGGATGGGAGCCGGGCAGCGCTGCAGTGCTTACCTGGGCGGCCCCTCTGCTGCACTGCTCTAAATGCTGCTGCCTTTGCTCCCGTGGCTTGTTGCGTCGTTTGGTGCGGATCTGGCCCATCTCCTGCTCCTTGCGAGTGGCTTTGGGCGCGGGTGCGAGGGGTGCTGGTGGTGGTGGGGAGAGCTCGTGCAAAGSATCCCTCCGTGGAGAGGGAGGCCGAGCACTAGGCACCTTYTTAAGCGTGCGATCCGGCTGTGTAGGTGATAGCTCTGTGAAGAAGACTCAGGGCAGAACTYGCAAAGCTGGACTATCCTACCGACTTGGCAAGTTCTTTTTCCGTCCGTTTTGCTCGGATGCCATTTCTGYRTGTTGTAGCTCTGCAAGAGCTCTTAGCCAGGGAGAGGCAATAAAAATGGTTTTGATAACTGGACTTTTGTGCCTGCGTATTACCTTTTTGTTTAAGGGAAATGACCCATCGGCTCGCCTGCTGCACAGCCCTGAGGGCGTTGTTAATGCTGGCCGAGCAATGAGTGTTTGGTGGTGGAGCACTGCTGTGTTCTGCCAGTGGATGCTAGGGCACGAGAACATGGTCAAGCCAGTGAGGCGTTTGTCGCAAGTGGGGAAGTGCTGATAGTGAGCATATTTGCCAAAGTTTTCAMGGTTTAAGTCCAGCCAGTTCTGAGGACTGTGGCTGCCCTTCCATGTGCAGTACGTGGCAAAATCATGACCCTGTGAATGCTGGAGAGAACATTCTCCTCGCTGCCATTTGGCCTGGAAATGTTCTCTCTCAGTCACTCTAGCAAATGCCCATGAAACCTTTGTAGGTACCAGAGCACTGTGGATTCACACAGGTATAAAAAAGACCAGAACAGTTGTTGGTTAGTACCCCTGAGAACATGCGGACTTACTTACCACATCAAAGGTTTGGTGGTGGAGTGAAACTGAGTTTAAGGAGCTTCTCTGGAGAATTTTCCAAGAAACTCTAATAACTAGTCTCTAATTGTGGCTTGGGTATAGCAGGCAGGACCTATGCTGAGGGCACAGAAGAACAGGTAAGGTGAGGAGGTGAGYAGATTCTGCATTGTAGTATACAGCACTGCTCAGGATTGCTACAGCACMCTGAGGTCAAAGGAGAGCTTGAAGTCACTGCCTTTTTATGGCCTTTGGCTCAGCCCTTCAGTGGCATGTTCTGCCAGTGTGTTTTATTTCTGTACTCTGAACAGGAATGAATTATTGCAGAGAGTGACAGCTCCTAGAGAACTAGCTGAATTGATAGGTATTAGTGGTGACCTCAGACTTCTGGGTGAGAAATGCCACAATGTAGTTTTGTACATCCATTTTGCCAGCTGCATGGATTTTGGAGAAGACTGTTGATCCTAGGAATTCTACAGGAGGAGGAAGTTGGGAGTGAGTGAGGACTCTTGGGAGACAAGCCTGCTTGCTAAAAGCTCTCATGAACTATTTTGGGGTTGTTCTCTCTGGCTGTTGGAGGAACAAATGTGTGTGCTCTCCTCTAGAGGTTCAATTTTCAGATTTTGACCTAGGCTTCATCTTTTAGATGAATGCAGGCAAAGACATTTGCTCTGGTACAAAGCTGGCTTGCATGGTTCTGGGAGAAGCTGAATTAGTTGTGATGCTGTAACCCAGTAGGGAGTGTTTTCTCTGTCACTAGCTCTTACTTGAAGAGAGACCTGTAGGGTCCAAGTCTGGCAGAGTGAGAAACTGCGTATCTTTTGTTAGCCTGAGGAAAGGTACTGCATTTAGAAGGAGCTGAGAAGGGTCCTCAGCTAGAGATCGTATTAGAGGAGCTTCAGGAGCTCATTGGTACTGGTGTGCTTCTGGAGCTGTGTTGTGGGAGAGGAAACATTCTGGCCTGAGCCAAAGACTAAACTGATGTGAATTTGTATGATGTATATTAGTGGTAACAGGCTCTCTTCTGAGCCTTGTTATTTTGCGCAAACTGAAGATCTGGCCTGTGTCTTTCAGGCAGTCTGAGGTGTGACGTGGGCATGGACTGGTGGCAGCTGCATCAGACCCAGGCACAGGCTGAGTGTTTGGGGAATGCAAGCCAGCTATGGACTTCCCTGGCAAACTTGTTGCAACACCTTCCTTTTAGTCTAGGTTACTGTGTGTTTACCCTGGGGAAACTTCTGTCCCTCATAAAGCTCTTCCACCGAGCCCCAGTAAAAAGCTGTCTGCAATTACCTCCTTGAAAGCAGGGTTCAACTCATCCCAGTAAGCAGCCAAAGCACTGAGACCAGGCAGCTTGGACAGTCTGTCAAAGATTTGTTCAATGTTAGCCACAGAGCTGAACACGTCTGGGGACAGAGTTAAGTGGGCAAGCTGRACAGCAGTCAGCTCCTGCAGGGCGGTCACTTGGAGCAGAAAGAGATGGAAGTAATTGTAATTACACATCTGTATTTGCTTGAACTGGCTGTGTCAGCGTGTGTCTCCCTGCAGCTTTCCTGTACACCTTGTCCTCAAGGAGACCTGGTGCTAGGCTCACTCTTCTCTTTGTACAACGCAGCTTATGGTATTTAATATTACTAATGAAGCAGTGGCCCAGACAGACCCTGTTCTGCCCTACTCTTCAGTAGAGTCATGAAGTAGGAGAGATTCTTTGCACCAAGGCTGTTGTATTTAAATGGAAAAGATCCATTTTCCAAAAATTAGTGATAGATTCTGGATGTATGCTTGGCTCGAGTGAGCTGGGTAGCTCCCAGAGCTCCTTCTGGTGTTGCAGTAAGTCAGCAACTAGTAGAGGTTTTTCTGAAATACTGTGTGGAAACAGCTTGTGTCTCTGCCCTGTCTGCCCCAGAAATGAAGGCAAGTTATTTGATAATCATCTCTGTAAACGCCAAGACAAGCAGAGAACATGGAACAGATCCAGGACCAGAACCCACCTCCTGTGACTCTTGTGCATGTGCTCTAGCTGTAACATCCATCCTTTCTATTCTGTGCTTTGTTATGGCAAAAGGATCAACCCTCTGGGGCTTACTGGAATTGAAATGCAAGGGAAGAGTCAAGAACTTCAGAGCTGGACTTGCAGTAGCAGAGGGGAAGATCCTGGCTCTCCGGAAGGAGTTGGAGAAATTCCCATTGTTTCCAAGGAAGGGAGAAAGGGCCACAAGTTTTCATTTTGTATTTGTTGTTCAAACGATTCTGTAATACTCTTTGACTCTCAGAGTATAAGCCCCAGCAGGATTTGTGAGGCTGCCACACAAAAATGGAATGGTTTTGCTCTAGGGTGGTAAAACATCACAAAGTGTCTAAGTCCATATTCTTAGCCCAGTAAAGGTTTCATAGACAGCAACAAAAATGTGAGGTTAGCTGTAGATCTGAATCTCTGGAAGTAGMGTCATCCAGTTTTTAGCCATCTGACAGTCTAAAATGCAACAATAACAAATCACATTTCAGCATAAGACTCACAAAACCTAAGGCTCATTCCAGGCTGTGAATGGAAAAGCCAGAGAAACTATCTCCAATTAGCATGCATCTCAGCAGTGAATCAACTCGGTTTGAGCCAGGTTGGCTTATGTCAGTGTAGTTTCTGGGATACTGTCACAAAGTGACAGTACCTGGTAGTTTCATGGAAATGGGGACACCTCTGCTTGGTTACTTTTCAACTTTTATTCTTCACAAACATTGTAAGATAAGGATGTTGAAAAGGAAACCCAACACAGTGGTTCAACCAGCCCTACAAGCAGTTTATGCTCATAGTAAGGGCACGATTCATCTTTTTGTAAATCTTTCTGCGCATCTCTTCTATCAGCAAGTGAAGCTTGTGCCGCTTCATTATAGGGACAAGGGCTGCTCTCCACTCCCTAATGGGGAAGCTGCRCTAAGTGGAGGTGGCGCACTTGGACACAATTGGAGTGCAGTTTACATTTACACTGTGTACTGTCTATAAAAAGCTTGGGTCCACGTGACTGCAGATTCCTGGGCACGTCAGTCTTTGTCTCTGTTGTCATGTTATCAAATGCATAGTACAGAGCTCTCACTCTGCAAGACAAACAGAGAGAGTACAAATGTCAGCATCAGTTCTTTGCTCTGGCTTTCACAGATCCAAGCTAATAACCCTTCTAGTGCAGATGTCTAGAAATATCTTCACTGAGGAATTCATAATTCTTCCTCCAGCCTGTCAGTCAGATCATTCCCCACAGGCCTCTGCGGTGGCATTCTCCGTTACACTGCACACAGATGAGAGAAGTTGAACTGGATGTATACTCATGTCTCTTGTAAGTGGGGGCAGTCGCCAATAGCAGGCAGTGCTATTAATTCATCACTAGCGATGGAGCCTAGATATAAGGTCAGTGTCCCACTGAACAGGAATTCCAAGTCTGCTGTCGTCACTGGGGCAAAACGTGGCTTCAAGATCTGGAAAACGCTTTTGAGCATTATGTCATGAATTCCAGTGCTTGTTATGCTCTCAAGGTCTACYTGGCAAGAAGAAGAAATGGAAAGCGATGTGTGATTTGAGTGAGATGGAGTTATTTAGCTTTGGATCCCAGTCATTATGCGTATTAGTGCAGCTCTCTYCATGCAGAAACGGACAACAGACTGCTGGGCGGGGTGGCGTATCTGCTTTCTTGGGTTACTTGAAATGTCCCTTCCCCCCTGCCCTTAYTGCTTAATCCAAAAAACTTGATAATGCTGCTTGCTTGGGACCATCCCATCATACTGTTTCGTACCCCTTTGCTTTGGAAAAATTTTGAACAGATCATGCAGTCAGAAGGAAGAGCAAATGAGAATGAGGCCTCGCAAGAGGGAAGATGATTCCCATGGAAAGTAGAGTCTGGAGCTGGAGAAACTCTTACTTGTGCTGCAAGAGTATTGACTTCACGCAGAAAGATGTATGGTTCAGAGCTGTTCCAGGGTTGGTGGGTTTTCACGATCTCTGTAAGATCTATCTCTGCCTTGGCTCTGCTGTTGTCAGTTAGGATGTCAGAGATGATGATGAGCTTCCTAGCTGTGCTGCAGTTAGCGAGTCTGTTCACCTCAAACTAAAAGGAAATTGCTCTATTTGCTGTCAGCAGCCCTCTCCAGGGCTGCACTTGTGACTGGGAGCTTYGCTAGTGCTTGAAGACTCTGACAAGAAAGCCCTGCCTTGTCCTTGCCGCTCACCGCCRTCTCGGTGCCTCGCGCTCCTGCACGCTGCTGTGGGCGTCCGTGCAACGGTGAGGCGCGTGTGCTGGATCAGACCTTGTTCAGGCTGAAGTTTAAGGTCGYTGTTGTTTTTCCCCCTTTCTCAGTCCCTCGGTCGGTATTTGGGCGGGCGGCTCCCAGAGCGCGGCCGGGTGAGCAGCGCGGGCTGCGGGCGCATGAACGGGCTTCTCTGCAGCCGCGGCAGGACGGGGGCGGCCGCCGCTCCCGGGCGCCGCGTGCCCCCCGCCCCGGCCCACCTGCGAGGGCCCGATGAAGTCGTCCAGGTCGGTGAGCTGCAGCGCGCCGCTGAACGGAGACGCCATCGCGCCCGCCGCCGTAAAGCGCGCCGCCGTAAAGCGCGACGACGGCGGTGTCGCGAAACGCGGCGGGCGGGAGCGCGCGTGCGCGGGGCGGGCGGGCGCCGAGATGGCGGCGGCGGCGGCGTTTGGTGTGGGCGGCGCGGCCCGGCCCGGCCCGGCCCGGCCCGGCTCGGCTCTGCAGTAGGGCGGCGATGGGGCAAGTCTTTCAGACTCTGAGTATTTAGTTCCTACACAGAAAAAAGAATATATATATCTATCTATATANCGGCGCGGCCCGGCCCGGCCCGGCTCGGCCCGGCTCTGGGCTGCAGTAGGGCGGCGATGGGGCAAGTCTTTCAGACTCTGAGTATTTAGTTCCTACACAGAAAAAAGAATATATATATCTATCTATATATATATAAAGTTATATTAATACAAAATCACTCAGGAGYGCATTGAGAAGTTACATAACAGAGGCTCTAACTCGTGCAGAAGTGCTTGGATCACATGAGTGATTCCCAGACAAGGCGCAGGTTGTGCGTGTGCAAGAACCTGGTGCTGCTCTGCGCAGAAATCGTGCTCGCTCACACGCAGGGCCAGCAGCAGTGCTGAGGTTTACTATGCCTGTGCGTTTTCATTTCTCTTGGATGAGGCCTGTGGATGTGCAAGTGTCCGTGGTGGGTCAGTTGAAGGCAAATTTTGGTTAGATTCTGGGCCGAAGTTTCATCTTTGCATAGGAAATTTTAATTCGGAAGCCCAGCGCAAGACATTGTGACCAACTATGAACTATAGWATCACTGATCGCCTTGTACAAACTTTCAGTTCAGTACCACCTTAAATTTGGCATTGAAGCTARCAAGATCAAGAATTACACTGAATTTTCAGTATCTTGTGCATTGCTTCACAGTGCAAACTCATTATAACTACAGCAATAAGCCAGAAATTCTTCATACTTTTAGTTGTATTACAATAAACTACGGATTTTATTTTTCCCCTTGTGTTTAATATTTGGTTCTTCCTTCTCTGCTGGTGAGTGGAATTTTTAAAACGAAATCCACAAATCCTGCCCCTTGCAGTGATGYTCTGTTGGGGTTGGTTGTTTTGTTTTTCTCGGTGATACTCTATACTTCGTCTGTCTCGGCTTATGTACATATAAGAGGCTTTAAATAAAATGTCTCTCTCTTTCTGCAGATTCTAACTGCCTGTAAATATGAACGTTAACTTGAGTTGCACTATCCCATCCCCCAAAATGGATCAGCATGCCTCTGGAAATCACTAATGTGGGATATTTTCCTTCCTTTCTCTCTCTTTCTCTCTGGTTCTGGCTGTGGCTGCCCAGTGGACCACAAGTCATTATCACCTGCTTTCATGGCTGCCTAAATACAACAATCTAGCACTTGGAGCTCCTTTCTTTTTGGAAGGAGCGTTCGTACTACCGTGACCATTGCTGTGCTCAGTGCCTGCATGTGTCTAGGCCTGTCTAAATGGCGTGTGTGTGTGTGTGTGGGGGGGGGGTCGTTCACAAGTGTCTCTTGCAATATGCCCAGCCAACTAAAGGCCTACGAGTGCACTGGTGTCACGGGATGCGACTGCCGTGTGGATCATGGGCTGTGCTCCAGACAACAAGTGCCAGTAAGTGCTTCTGTCCTTCTGTATGGGAATGAGGACCAGTGATGTCCTCTGCAGTGGCAGCTTTGGAGATACTGGGGCCCACAGCCACCTAGGTGAGAGTCACTGGGCAATTTTGCGAGGAGGAAGAAGAAGCAGAGAACAAATAAATGACTCAGCTGTTAGTGGCCCATTACAACTAATGTTAAGGCGTTAAGTTCTGGAGACCTGGCTGGGGTATAAATGTGATGTAGCTGCATSTAGGGCAAGCAAATGGGAAAGTATGGCCATGCCATTAATGGGCAGCTTCACYGCAGTCAGGCCTTTCCCGGTGGGAAGGTGGTGTGATAGGATGGGAATTGCATGCTATAGCTTGTCTTAGCCTTTTTATCATACCTTTATCCTCCAGATGTAGTCACCACCATACATCTGAGAAACCCCTTAGCATCTTAAGGGATGTGCCCAACAACTGGCTGAAATCTAAGAGGGAGAGAAGTTAGGCTCCATCACAGGTCATCTGATGGGATGACAGAACTGAAAGGAAGGTAAGYGAAAATGACGACCCAATTTGGGTTAATTTTTGCCATTTATTCCTGAAGTATGAATGGCCTGGAAAAAATGTCTTTCAAAAAGCACATTATAGCTGGCATATTTTTTTAGTGCTTCATCTCCAAAGTTTAGTTAGCCCTGCTGTTGCTATGCCATCTATCTGCCTTACCCTTTGTTACAAATTACTGCATTACAACAAGTTAATACTGTGACAAAGTGGGGCTTCTCTGTGAGCCTTCTGAGGTGACAGTGGAACTGGTTAAAAAAAAATAAACGACTGTAATGTTGTTTACTGTTGTGCAAGTCAGGACTCACTTCACTGACTTCAGTTGAGTGTCTCTGCGGTGTGGCCTGGAGTTGGATCTATTACATCTCTTTCATTTCCTCCTTCCCCTATGAGAAGTTGGATTCCTAGTTGTTGTGTGAGCTTCCCCCCACCGTTGTGACACATGACCCAGGGTCTCCATGGCATCATTGTATTACCTGCCCTTCCCTTTGGTTGCTCTTTCCATTTCAGATTTGTCACATGACATATAATATTCCTTGATCTTTGAATGTAATTGTGTGCCTAAAGGTAAGCTCAATTTCCTGATGCACCTGCTTCAACTAGAATGCTACCACATGGAGGAATCTCAGTGAACCATGACAGAAAAGTGACTTTAAAATTGCTGTGCCATTGAGATACATTTGGGTTTCAGATCACTGCCCGTCTCAGGAATGCTCTAAATTTCTCCAGGAGTAAACAAGAGGCCACAGAAGCCATTTCTGTTCAGTGGTGCTTAACTGTGGAGGTAAAATCTCCAGATGTAGCAGCTGCAAATGAAGCAACTGATCTTAGAGAGCATGGTCACAGGCACTTCAGGAATACTTTTGGATGCAGAAGTGTAGTTAGCTGCCACCATTGTCTGATCACCATCAGCTCCGAGGTGCTAGAAACTGTCTTTAGTTCATATCATTGCTTGCCCGTTGACCTCTGAAGTAACGTAGATGCGTCTTCGGATGCTCTGTGTTCCACTGTGAGCAAGAGGAAAATCACCTGTGATGGAACTGAGTTTTGCATTTAGCCATATTTATTCCCTTTTAGTCTTGTCTTTTGATAACTCTTGGACCAACAGCATCCTGCAAGGTGTATTTTGGCACTCTGGCTTTTGTTGCAGGCAAAATGTCCCTGCAAGCGATATTTAGGAGAGGTCTTTGCTAGTTTTAAAGCTCTCTAACTTTCACAAAGCAGGGTTTTCAATCTTATAAAAAAAACATTTTTGGCACTTCCTGGTCTTAAAGCTCACTGCTGTTCACAGATTGCAAAACCAGAGCTAACCAAAATGCACCTTTCATTTGAGTGAGACCCATGTGTTCTTTCATCTCAAACTCCTAGCATCAACCTAGCGTTACTGATACTGTTCCAAAAAGCAAATGTGACATATTGTACATGGATACTTTCCACAAGGGACTGTGATGTCCAGGTCACAGGCTTTTGGCCCAGGCCCTAGGAAGCACTGACCACACACACCACACATTGCAGCACATGGTGCTGCTAAATGCTATTCATTTAAAGGTTTTAAGAATCATAGTATTAAGATGAGGAAAATCCCCTGTGATGGAACTGAGTTTTGCATTTAGCCATATTTATTCTTTTTTAGTCTTGTCTTTTGATAACTCTTGGACCAACAGCATCCCTGTAAGGTGTGTAATTTTGGACACACTGCTTAACATCCTGCATTTCTATTGCCCTTCTTGCCCTGGAAACTAAGGACATGGACAGGCAAAATGCTGGTCTCCTGGCTCTATGTCCTCTTCTGAACCTGATATTCAGCCAGGCTCATAGATTGTCCTGCTTGGCACATGTTTATTTTTATCAAATATATACATGCAGCATGAAGAGGTTAAGCCTTTCCTGGCCTGTGCTGCAGAGTACTTACTGCTAGAGGTAGGGCGAGGCTGGGCACTGTAAGCTAAAGCCAAATCCCTTGTAGGTGCTCAGCTTAGCAAGGTGCTAACTGGCAGCCTGGAAGAGGTACTTGAGAAGCATGGTTAGTGCGGGGGGCCCTTGGCTAATGGGGATTTGAGGAGAGTGATAGATGGGTTTCAGTCCTGCTAGTGATTGAGTTAGGCTTTCCACTTCATGAGATAGTTCACTGTGACTTTTGCAAGGCAGGTTTTTTCTCTTTTTCTCTCTTTCTTAAGTCTTAGTGTATGACCTGTCACCTAGCATGGGTGACTCTGCAAACACAGATACATATGTATGTAGGAGAGGGAGGTTAGACTGCTCTGATGCATCACAAGGTGTCAGCCTTGCTATAAGAGGAAGGAACTGTGAACACAAAGTGTGTTAGCCGGTGACTGACTCAGGAGACCATCTTCTTGAAGCTATAAATACAGAGGCAGGGCTTTTCTGTATTCAAGGATAAGCAGTGCCTTTCAATTACAGCCTTTTTTGCAGCACTTCAGCACATGATAAAGATGTCTACGGGCTGATGATTCCCACAGCAGAGCCAGACAGGGCAGAAGCATTGCTGGGTACCGACAGCACCTCAGCCTTTCCTGCCTGGCCGTCCCACAGGGGGAGYGTGTGCCAGCCCTCGGGGCAGTTGTGAGACTATGGCACCACAGTGGGCATGGGGAGTGCTGGTCCTGGAGTGCTGGTAATGAGTGCTTGTTGTGCTGTAGGCACCATGTACAGCCAGAAGTGTTGGCTGAGGGCCAGTGTTTTAGCAGCCTGGTTTATCCTGAGAAGCCTTTAGAGGCTGGGCTGGGCTCCTGGGAATGGGTGTCAGCTTCGAGCCTCCTGCTGCTGAAAACTTGACTTATGCTAACGTCAGTGACCTTAAAACTGATCGTGTTTCTTGCCTCTGGCCACTGACACGTCAGGAATGCCTCCAGGAGGCATAGCCCTAAGATCCTGGGTAGCTGAAGGAGCAGGGTTAAGGCATTGCCAGACAACTTTCCTGCTCTCTAGTGCAGCCAGCCATTCACCAGCATGAACAGAAACCTTGCTAAGAGAGAGGAAGATCCAACTTCAAAGTATTTTCCTTTTTTTAAAGGTTGTTCAGACTTACAATTCAGGACAACATTTGAGTGTCAGATACAGGGGTTTTTTGACTTCATGCAACACAAACATGACTACAGAAAAGGAGGAGGAATGGTGGAAAACAAGCAAAATGTCTTGTGTGAACCTTGGGCAAGGTGGCATATGGAAAATGAGTTTTACTTCCAGGCATGAACAGTAATGTTCAATGCTAACTGGCCTTTACGTCCCAAATTTTAGTCATCTGTGCTGTCTTTGGCATTAGCCTACATGACACTTCTTTTAGCAACATGCAGAGGAAAGCTCCTGGAGGGCTGAGTGGCCAGAGCAGGGTTTGCCCTGGAGTTACAACCAGAGGGGATAAATCAGGACTGGGTTCTAGCGCTGAGGTGGCTGAGGATTCAGGGTGTGTATTGGTAGGGAGGACTCTGAGACCCTCAGCTTTTCAGTCTCTTCCTCTGTAGAATTAGCCTTAAGTAAAGGCCTGCCACTGTTAGAGGCAAGAAGTGAGGCTCCCACCATCCCCTGTGGAGTGTCATGGGGAGAGCAACTGAAGAGAGACAGCTTGGTGCAGGGTTATCAGGCAGTCTCTTTCCCTGGTTGCTTTGCTGGAGGAATTGCCTGTTAGTGCAGGGAGGTGAGGAGGGATAGTCTTGTGTGAGCTGTAAAACACAGAYCTTCAGTGTGAGATTCCAGTGACCCCACTGGCATTTGTATGTGTGGGTTGAGTCTCATCTTGAAGCCAACATGAAGTTTCTCTTCATGTGCTCCTAGCTTGTAACTTAATGCTTGAGCAAACAGGGGTGAGACAAGCTGCTTATTGAACCAACTACTACCTTGTTTATAAAAATCTCTCTTAAGCTGACATATAAGAAGCAGGTACTAATACCACGTAGGCACAAAGCTGGATGCGTACTGTGCTCTTATGCATTATTTTAAGGATCCACACTGAGATAAGAATCAGTCCTGTCAATTTGAAACTATACTTGCATTGATAATATATCTAATGGTGTAATTTCTCAAAACATGCAACAATAAATTGTAATTGTAGAAGCTAAAAGAATGGCAATGCTCGGCCTGACCCATTATCCTGTCTCGAACAGGGATCAATAGTGTACAATGAGGGGAGAAGGAAGAGGAAGAGGATGTCATGTGCTCCTCAGCRTACACTCCTGTCTCGAATGCCTTATGGTCTGGGGAGCTCCTGAGCCGAGGGTGCTATCTGCATGTTTGGTAGCTCTCAGTGGATTTGTCTTTTGTGATTTTGTTCAGTAGCTTTCTGAACCAGTGGTCACTTCTAGTACCTGCCACCCCTTGAGGCAAAGAACTGTGCAACATAATTGCATGCGTGATAAGCCTCCCCTTTTCCAATCTGAACTACACCTCTGCTTGGTACTTCTGAATCCACTGATTCCCGAAGGAAGGAAAGGCTACAGAGCTAAAATGGGCCAAAATACTCTGTGATGCAAAGGCCATGATGTCAGACATCCAAGTTGCTTATCTAAGCTAAAGCTCTCTTTCTTATCAACACTGACTGCAGCATGACATTCATGGGGAAATCCCCTTTTTATAGGTTACCTGCAAAATGGGACTCCTCAGAAATGCATCTTCTGCCTTAAACCAAAATCTTTCAGGGTGCCAACTCGGAAGATTTTTCTGGGCAAAGTAGGTAGATATAAGACCGATCCACTCTTAGCCAAGAGATGGGCTAATGAATACCCAGTGGATTCTCTTGACTCTCTTTTGTGATTCTGCATGTAGGCAGCAGCCGTTCAGAGGGCAGCAGGAGTAAGGGTAAGACTGCTGTGCAGAGGGAGCAGTGAGCCATGGAGCAATGTGAGTTGGTTTGTTGCCACTGAAATCACAGTTTTCAAATGCGGGTGTGTGTTTAGGAGTGTTTCCTTGTTTGTGTTTTTGGAGAGATAAGAGGGGGACAGATTTCATGGAGCCTTGCTTCAGCTGTCAGTGTCTTCCTTCATGTGCCAGGTCTCAGCAAGCCTGAGATTTATACATTAAGCATAAAAGTTGAGCCAAGTGCAAGTGATGATTGTGTCATAACACCTCTTTTGTGGGCTTGGAGCTGTTCATACCTCATACCATGGACTTTGCATCACCTCTGTTTTTATCATCTTAAGTCAGCTCTAGGCACAACCCTTTGAAAGGGCTCATCTAGCTCACTTCTCTCTGACAGCGAGTCCATCCTTTCCTTGTCGAACGAAGAAAAGAGATTTGCTCTAGACTGAGACTTGGCCTTCATGGTTCTGTCCTTCTTCCTGGTCCTCTGCCCAGTCTCCCTTGGAGACCTTCCTAAAAGCTGCTGTTTTGTCTATCCCCTTCAGCACTGTGTGCCAGAGACCTATTCGGGTGAAGGGTTGAACATGGCAGCTATGTCATGTTGAGCTCCTCCAGGACTTTATGCTGTAGTTACCTTATCTGAGTATTATAGTGTGATTCAATGTGAATATTTTGTTCTGTAACTTCTGCCAAAATCTACAAATGAAATTAAGTTTTTTTTTTGGTGTATTCATGKAATGAAAGGCTCTAGCAAAAGCAACATAGATGCAAAGAATAAATTTAATTTTCCTGTTAGAGTTGTATCTCTCCAGGACCTCTTTTATAYTAGATCATGCTGTGGCCCTTCAGGGCCCTGACAGATTTCTTTCTTATAACTGATGAGAAACAGAAAAATAACATCAAGTTTTTGAAGGTTGTCATCTTCTGAATAGCCTCCTTTGCCCTTCTGTTCAACTATGACAATTTGCTTTTCTTTGCAAGGTGATGTGTGTTTGCTTTCAGCCTCCAGTGTGTCCTTATATAATCTCCTTGTCACGTGCAAAATTTTAGTCTTTTAACTTCCCCTTTTAGTTCTTCTTCATCAAATTTCCTCATTTTGTGCTGCAGTTCTATTCTTAAACCTTTCCTTCTGATGCTTCTGGGATATATGTTGACTGAATAAGCCTCCTGTCGTAAGGGATGTCTCTCTGCTCGCGAGAACAAGTGAACAACTCTATTTACCTCCTCATCATTCACTGCCTYGGAGCTAGGGGCTGTGAGAAACACAGGCATCCCCCTGTACCAGGGCCAGTGTGGCCCCAGTGTGCTGAAGCCTAGAGAAATGGGAAGCAGAGACCAATGCAAAAAAGCCTAACCCGCAGGCATGTCTGTATGCCAGCTGCACCTTGGGCGAACGTGCCCAGCTGCTGGTGCTCTGCACTCCAGCGCAGTGGCTTGCCTCCAGAAGGGGAGGACAGGGCCTCGCTGAGATACAGGAGGTACTCAGATTCCTTTTCTTCTTGTGTGATTGTGCAAAAGTAGCCATGTTCACTGGTTAGTAAGTTTTATTGATGGCACTGTAGTTTTTAGTCATTCAGTTCTAGCAGGTCATCTGTTTAAGTGAAGTCTCCTAAGAGCTATGATATGTTCTGAAGCATTAACACCTGTAGCTTGGATGCATGTCTGCAAAATCTGTTTTGGTAKCTCTTTGATCTAGTAAAAGCCAAAGACAGTAAATGACTTGCCTAAATCTAGAACACATCTCTCTGGATTCTTGGAAATTTCTGAGAAAATTCATTTGGTTTTATGAAGACTTCCACAGTAAAAACTGTTCTGGGAAAGTAACAGCTGTGCTGTTACTGGCTGACAACATGATGTTGCATGTAAATAGTGCCATGGCACAGAGAGGCTTTTAAATCTCTGTGCATATTTGAGACAGTGCTAAGCCAAATGAAAGCAGCSTCTCTAAATAGGAAGCCTTGTGAAACATTTTTTTTTCTTTACAGGAATCTATAAAGAAGCAGCATAAAACCCCCCTGGGGAGGCTTACAGTTAATGAAAAGGAGTGCAGTGGCAGTGCTGTCTGGACTCGGTCCAAGTCGCAGTGGCCTATGCAGGGTTACAGAGGAGCTCGCTTGTGGTCTTATGTTAGTAACATAAAACATACRGAGTCCCATCCTGTACATGCAGCACCAAAGCAATGGTCAGATGTTCTGTATCGACCCCTCTGGGATAGTGCTGTCTCCTGCAATTTGCTAGTCCTTGGGCCCATGTTTGCTGGCGTGTTTTTCACCAGTAGTGTGAGCATGTATTTGACTTACCCAGCTCTGCTTTCCCTGAGGGCTCTCCTGAAGTAATGGAAGACCTGACTTTTCTGTAAAAGCACAAAGCCCATGTGGCTTTGTGTGAAAATCCTGGGGATCTGCAGAGACTTTGGGCTGAGCAGGGTGAACGGGGTGCGTGCTGGAGATGGGACCGGGAAGGGTTTGCCTGTTGCCACACCTAGCTTAACATGGCAGGAACACCTAGGAAATCCATTGTACAATGTAGTGTAAATGAAGAACACTTGAGCCATACTTGAAGCCACACATGCACAGTCAGGCCAGGTAAGAAGAGGGTTATTAATGCACTGACTCATTTTCCCGTGGTACAAACTGTTTCTCAGATCCAGCCACCTCCTGCCCTTCTGCTGCAGGTTTTGCTGGCTCCCCTCTTACCCAGACCCCATGGTGTGCACATCAGAGCTCACGATGCAAAACTGGACTTCACTCCTCACTTGCTGTCACAGGGAGTCATGCATTAGAGCATAAGAGAAGGTGACGGTGACATTGAAGGCATTAGATTTATTCAGTTTAGGGAAGAGGAAGCTTATGGAGAGGGAGAAATGAGAGAGGGAAGGGAGGCAGAGAGAGGTCTGCTAATTTAACCTATTGAGAGAAGTTGTTATTACAAGCGAGTTTGAAAACCCCCCTTATAAGCCTATGCAAGGGCAGACTGGCTGCACCTCTGTCAGCCTGGAGGTGATGTATATATGTATACACACACAGATACATACACACACATATATGTGTATCRTATATGTATATATATATCAGGGGCAGTATCAGAGCCCTTTCCAGTTCTGTGCTTCTCAAGTGAGAGGAAGGAGAGGAGATCTCTAGTTGTTACCCATGCAGAAGGAGTTTGCCAGCATTCGTGTTGCATGCTCTGGGTTCCCATTTGTGTGCAGCCAGAAAACCTGATGCTGAAAAAAGAGATAAGTTCATAAAGGGTAGGGAGAAGAGGGCTTAGAAAGCGAACAGGGTGCAGAAGAGGCTGATGTCAGGGAGAGCTCTACTTCTGGGGCTCAGAGCATGCAGAGATCCAAGTCCCCTGAAAGACTCATCTGCCTGGGCGTGGGCTGTGAGTTATCTCAGTCTTGTTTAGTCAGTGTTACCACCCAGATCACTCTGTGCTGCTGAGGATATTCAGATAATAGGAATAAAGCTCCTAGGCCACATCCCTTCTAGTTAGCGTGAAGATTACTACTGACTTAAGGACATAAAACCTGCCTGTCCAGACTCACGTCTCTTTGTGTGACACTGTGATAGTCTTCTCTCTGGGAATCCATCAGGGTGATCTTACTTTGCTCTGGTCTGAAAACTGTGCTGCTGTGCTAAGCAGTGCTGAGCCTCCTGTGGTAACATGGTCCATGTCCCTGTGCTGGGCCAGGTTGGGGTCTGGAAAGTGCAGGAAAACCTGCAATAGGCCAACTTGCTTTTCTCAGCCTCCAGTGCTGCAGAATGCTGAGGTTGGAAGTGGCATTGCATCCAAAAGCTAAAAATCCTCTTATCTGCAGGCCACCTGTAGCTCTTAGACCCACGTGACCAGTCACAATATCTACAGATCGGCTCCAGACTTACTCTGTTATAATCCTTACAATTTTCCTTTGGTTTTGAAGCATGAAAAAAAAAAAAAAAGTGATGGTGGCTTACCTATTGCTGTGTTGAAATCATTGCCTGTCCTGTGATCTTTGAACTCTTCCGTTGTTGTCTTCTCCTAGACTGTATGCTCTTTGAACCTTAGCAGTCTTGGATTCTCACCTGTGCTCAGGGTTCATAGCTGCTAAAGAGTGGACACAAAATCCAGGTACTAGATGCTTCTGCTCAGCCACCTTGCCACTAGAACTAAGAAAAACATCATTTTATTTACAGATGAAAGCTCTTCCTTGTCTTTATGAACTCTGTTTTCTCTCCGCATAAGGAGGGTGCTCTGTACACTCTTTAGGTATGCATGATTTCCTTACTGACCCAAGCAGAAAAGCCTAAAACTCTGCCTCGTCCCCCTTMCCCCTTCCTTGGTTTCCTCATCCTTGACTGAGGCTCAGTGTTGATTTTTCTGCTTTTGACACCTTTCCAGTTCTTTGATTTCACCTCCCAGTGCCCTGGGGAAGAGCCATGGATCTTTTGGCCACAGTCAGCAGAGGCCTGCTGTGCTGCGTAGTGTTTGTTGCTGTCTCGGGTGGACCTGTGGCTCTTCCAGACACGCGTGATCCAAGGCTCACAGTGGCACATGCGTATCTGACTCTCTGTCTGTGGATGGCCTGCTTGCAAAAGGTGCAAGACACTGAAAGCTGTGGTATTTGAAACCTAACTGAAAGATCTCCTGTCCATATCAAGGAGACCTCATTTGAATACTCTGAAGAGGAGGCTTATTTCTTTTAAGTGGGAATCTTTGATTCTGGCTATTTACAAAATGATGTGTTTCAAGTTTATATAGATGTAGGTGGCTTATGATGGGTGTTGGTGACAGGCATGGTAACGATCAGTGTCCTGTGCACCTCTGAGTCAGACAAACTATGTGTTTGAGTCAGTGTTGTTGTATTAGTTCCAAAATAGCTGATAAACATGTTAAATGTTGTAAGAAAACTGGGAGGGCAGAGAAAGCAGGGGTTTGGGTGCATGGTGGTACTGTGAGTCAACACCAGCTTTTCCTTATGCTGTCTAAACCTATGTATTACAGCTGGGCATGATGAGACAAGTCTAAGCCTGAGACATAASTGGCTTATAGAAAATTTTCCCTTTTCCAATCTGTGGATAGGGAATTACGCTGCTGCATCCAGAGAAATTGAGAGTTATTGTCAGCATTTCTTAGTGGCTTGGGTGCTCAGATCCAAGGGTGCTGGTCAGTGAGAAGCCTGAGATGACTGAATAATTATGTAATATCCATTCCTTGTTAGAATCTGCAGCAGGTCTCATTTTTATTCTTGCAGTTATGGTTGCCAGGTTTTCCTGGTGCTCATAGAATGGTGCTCATGGGATAACTATTAGCTTAGGAACGAAGAAGTCAGTTGAAATCAGAAGGTCTCCTGACTGCTGATGTACAGTTCTGGAGAGACTATGGAAAGAGCCACACAACATTCAGCCACTGGAGCAGGTCAAACCCGTCATGTCATTCCCTAGCTTCTGCAGAATGTGATTCCTGCATAAAAACTCCTCGTAAGCACCTGTGCGCTCTTTAGTAACTTTGGAATACTTTGGAACAGAGCAGCCTGCAGGAGTTGGAAAGCCAATAAAATTATATCCTAGAAACCTTGCAGAGAGGAAATAAATGAAGGTTTGTTGAGGGAAAGGCCATTTTTGGTTAAAGGGAGACAGGAATCTCAGGGACTGCAATTCTGGAACCATTGCCAAGAACTTTCCTTTGGTTAATAGCATCCTTGCTGAGTAGTCTTACTGGCACACTGCTTGTGGGTGCTCATTAGCTACTGTGGTGAGCATGTACAGAAGGACCCASATTGCATTTGTGGGTGCGGGTGTCAGGCACCTCAGTTTGAGTCCAGTGGGCCATGAGCATGTCTGAGCACCTCTGCAAGTGAAGTTTTATTGGGAGAATTTGAAAGACAGCTGTTCTGTGGAATTTGTCTGCACCAGTCCTAGCTTTTTATCTAATGTCATGCTACTGTCAGGCTGCATTTTTGGCTTCAGCTATCCTGATTCCTCTACCCTGATTTGGCAGATACATGCTTCAATTCATCGACTTCACTGAGCCTGAAGCAGAGATCCTAACTGGAAATACTTGTAGTGTGAAAGTGCCAAAGGAAGAGCTGTCGTGTCTTTCTGTGTGGGGTTTCCCAGGTGGAGATGTTTGAGGCGAACAGAAGCCTTGACAAAAGGGACAAACACTTCAAACTGCACTCAAGCAAAACTTCCTGGTGGCAGGCGTTTATCTAGAATTTAGTTCTGTGCTTTGTGGGTACYTCCAGTGAATGACAAACAGGAATCCTGTGCAGGATAGGGCAGGGAATGGGCCTATTCACTGCTCTCGTTTTGCCCRCTTGCACAGCCTCACTTCAGGCTTAGTGTTTCCTACTGTATCCTAGGGGATGGCAAGCATTAACAATAACRCCTCCATTTATTTGTATTGCCAAACCTTTGCATTCTCGAAGACTTACAGGTGTGTCCAGCACTCCAAATTCATCCTGTAATTTCAGATGCAGTTTTGAGAAGGCAGAGACACGCCCCAGTTTGCTCAGTGAAAAGCAGCCCTCTGCGCTCGTAGCCCTCCATACTAAGGGCCCTGTGACTACCGGCTCGCGGTAAGTGTTGCAACTGTCCTTCCCAGCAGGTTACACAACCTCTTACACTCCTCCACCAAAGAGGAGTCTGCTTACTACAGGGCATCTCTGGCAGCAAATCTAGATTAGTGAGCTGAATTCTCTGCTTGTCTTCCRTGGTCTGCCAGGCAGAGGGGACTCTCATAGTGTTTCATGTGCTTTGGGTCCAGAATTCAGACAGATTTTGTGAAGGGTGTTGGCATGTTTGTGCTTGCTTGTGAGAGTCATTTGAGTGAGTGTCTTTAACTTCACTAGACTCAGAGTTGGTTTTTGCAATTAAATACTACTCATATTTGATTTTTCTTGGCTAAAATAAGGCGATTCCTTCCATATGTGGGCACTCTGAAGATCTTTGCAAGAATGACATCTTTGCACTCAGGGCTGCGCTTCCTCCTCTTGGTTGGTGAGTACTACCACGAGGGTGACAGTTGTCCCAGGACGATTGTCCTCACTAGCCACTGTAGTTGAGAGAATCCTCAAAAGGAAGAGTTGTGCTGAAACACCTGAAAATTATTTTGGTTGTTGCTGTAAATCCCCAGTCTTCAGTTACGCTTGTTTATTGTGGTATCTGTGATATAAAATATGTTAGTTTAATTTTGTCCTAATACTTTGTTTATTAGTAGAATTCCTTCTCCTCTGTCATTGCAAGCTATCTGTCTGTCTGTCTGCTCACTGCACCCCTTTTTTTGAGTATCCAGATGTCTCTGGGAAAGCAGTTACTTAAGAAATAATCTTATCCGGATCTGATTCTTTTTATGTTATTATTCTATTTTTTTTTCTCTTTTTTTTTCTTTTTTCTTTTTGGTACAAAGAGGTTCCAAAGCACGATCTTGTTTCTTTCATAAAGTGTCAGCACTTTATCCTTCATTCCTCATCAAACTTGAGATCAAGTTTGCAATGAATGTTGATGACAAGAAGACATGAACTTAAAACAGTTATAAACAAGTTAATAAGACACTACCTAAGGAACAGCTACAAAAAGGGGAAGAATCTTTCTGCAGTAGCATTAGTTCTCAGTACTAAGGGACCTGAAGCAAGTAGGTAGATGACCTCTTTTTTCTTTTTTCCTTTAATTAAGCAGTTGTTGCTGTTTGCAACTGATCAGTGTATTGTGGAACCTGATGAAAATCTGAAAGGTTTATATTGCCGTCCTGTAGAAGGAGAGATATGTCTGTCCAGGAGAAGTACACAGATTGCTTGTAAAAGTTAATGACTCTCTAAAGCAACTCTTCTTCTTCTTCTTCTTCTTCTTTTTTTTTTTTTTTTTAAGTCTTGTGGGTCAGTAATGTTGGTGATGTGCTCTTAAATCAGCCATTGGCTTAGCATACAGCCTTGTGAAATCMCTCTGTTTCACTGGGCCATACTTTGTTTGAAATCACTCCATACACTGGACTCCATCTATCTRTTCGTTTTGTTACGTTAAAAAGCGCTAGATAACTGGAGATGAAGGAAAGGCCCTGAGCTTGTAGAGAATTTGAACATAATGGTTTGCATGCACYGTCGCTGTTGGGGATAGATCAAAGAGAATGAAAGAGAAGACACCAATTTCTGAAAGTCCTTAAAAAATCTTTTACAGAGGGAGCAGTGGCTAATCTTAGCAGGGAAAGAATGGGAGATCGAAGCATAGTGATGCCCCGTTATCAGAATGGATGGTCTTTTTGTAGAGGTTAAGAAGCACTGGGGGAAAGGGGCAGTGCTCAGCAGCTTTGTGGCACAGAAGTGCCCTCAGTAAGGTGGGTGTGTGGAGAGCAGCACAACCTCTGTGGGTAGGGAGYTGGTCCTTCCATGTGTGTTCCTTTATGGGAGGCTTCATGACAGCCTGGAATACTTTGCTAACAAAGCATAGGAATAAAAGCAATGTTTTGGAAGGCTGTTACTCCCAGAGTAATGCCCACATGTCTTAGGTGCATCGTGACATAAGCTGAGTCCAGAGCTTTTGTTAYGATGTAGTGCAATGGGGGCTTTGTTGTCACACAGTAAGGACTTTTTGTAATGTATTGATCTGAGGGCCTCTCTGATCCTACGGAGCAAGAAGCCAGTCTTCCTTTTCCTCCTCCTCCCCACATAGGTGTCTCTGAGCACTGCCCTTTTGAGTCAATGGGACAATTCACATGCTTAAAGTTAAGCATACACCTCAGAACTTTCCAAGACGGGGGCCAAAGGGCTTGGCTGTGTATTTCCAAGGTCCAGTCCTGGGGTGAGCAGGAAGCAATTATCATGATAGAAACAAACCTGGCTTTGTCTGCGAGCAGGGAAGCATGGCCTTTGGGCTGACTTCTGGCAGTGAACTCTTAGTTACGATTTTGTAACTCTTTCACAGCTTTCTCTAGGAGCAAACTATTGTGTGTTAGGGCTGGAGGAAGGTACTGTTTTTGGCAAGCTATGGCTATGGCTCCTTTGCCTATTACACTGTTACCTAGTGGTGGTTCTCCATTAATTAAATGGTTTAAAAGGTGTAGCAGCTAGTAATCAAAATAGTTGTTATACTAATTAGAGACTCCTTTTATGCTTTCCTACAAGCCATTTTGTAATTGCTTTCCTAATGTGGGTCATTAGGCTGCTGAACACATCCACACCTAGGAAAGCTGCCTTCTTCTTCCTCTTCTTCTTCAGCCTGATTGAGGGATAAGTGTCCCATTCCATTGATTTCTGTGCCCAATTATTGCTAGTGTTTGAGTCTCCTGCCCTGGGACTGCTCAGTAGGGTGTGAAGGAACCATAGGATGCAGCATCACGTAATAAATCAGCGCACTGGGGGCAAGCTTCTCTCTCCTTCTTCCCTAGAAGGGAGGATGTTCCTGTGCCTATGGCTTTGAGGTTTGGCTCYTCTGCAATCCTCTATCAGTCACTGCTGACAAAATATTCATAGAAGACATCTGAATCCTGACCCTGCTTCCCTGAAGTGGGCACACAGGGCTGTGAGTTAGGAATGCTTTAGCACTGTGGGGTGCACACACTGTACGTGGTCTCTGCCCCCAGTTGCGTGTACCTGCCGGGCATTGCTCAGCTTGCCTCAGGCTAGCTTCTCTGTGAGCCCATTTCTTTTAAAAAGCAGGAGGTGAAGTGGGTGTCAGGATGATCCCTATTACCGTTGCAGCCTCCTGACAGCTGTAGGGCTTGATCCAAAGTCACTGAAGACAGTTGGCTCTAAAGGATTGTTCACAGCTCCACAGTGATTCAGTGCTATCAAATTGTGTTTGTCAGCCTGTGTAACCCCAGGAGCTTCTAATGGCTACCTTCTCCTGTCTCTCCAGCTCTCATTTCATGTTGTTTTTGTTTTCTTCACTTGTTCTGTCCTGTCGGCAGCTGGTGGAAGTCGCTACTTTATACTTTTATCTGTCCGTACAAAAGGGATGCTGAGCTTGCCTGGCTCCTAATCCAAAGTAAATAATAATAATGTCAGGGTGATTTGAGGCTGTCACCTATGTTGCTTGTGGTTTCTCAAGCCTTCATTTCATCACCTTTCCAGCATCACACTGTTGGCAGGGCGTTTACTGCAACAGGGAAGCTGCAGGTCCTCTGGGTGCTAAGAAAAGGCTGGAGATGAAAGGGAGAAAGTTGCACCAGTAAGGGAGTGAAAAGGTGGCCTGGATGCAACAGTAGGTAGCTCAAAAATCCTGCTGTCCTAAGCAGTATGTGATACAACTGAAAAAAGGGGAAGGCAGTTGTCATTAAGGGACAGTGTAAAAGTTCAAAAACAAGGGTAGGCGTAAATCCCTGTCAAGGTCTTGGACAGGTCTGGAGTGAGGGCTCTCACATACTTACCTGCATTATGTACAGCTCTGTGGAGTAGGATGATTTTAATCCAGTTGAGGACTTAGCAGGGGAATATAGCAAATACAACACCAACTTAGCTAGACTCAGCGTAATGATGAGGATGCTGTAAGAGACAAGTAGATGCTGCAAATCTAAAGACATCATGGAAGACAAACGTAATTTGTCTCGCCTCTGGACTGATCACTGACCAGCTATCTGGCTATGGTGCACAAGAGGTACTGGGCAAAAAAGTCCTGGAAAAGAGGCCCTTTCCCTGACCATTTCCATGCTTTTTCCTGTTTGGGTTTCTTGACCGTTGCTTAATCAGCCAGACCATGTGCATCTGCCCATAGCAGTTCCCAGGCTTTTACTGACAGTGGCACTGAGGAACTCTCCAGGGGCCAGGCAGGGCTGAGGGGCCCAGGTGGACCAGACCATACGAGCAACCTCCGTGTGTCCAGGTGATGGGTTTCTCCACGTCTTCCCTGCTGGAAGCAGTGCAGGGGGATTGACAAGGCTGTTCTCCAGAGCATGAGGACAGCATGTGCAATCCCCATGTCAACCAAGACACTGCATTTCTGTCCCCCACCAATTCAACCCCAGGTGGACAGAGGAGTACCTCATGTCTGCCTACCCCGTCAGCCAGTTGTCACAACATCAAAGAAGAAGCAATGGGAAGGTCTAACAGGAATGTTTCTGTGAAATGCTGTTTCAAGAATGAGGAATAAAATAACTTAGTGAGATGAGAGTAATATTCAGGGTTTATTAAGCCAGAGGGAGACTGGACTGTGGGAGTGAGCCTCTGAAACAGATTTGTTAATAAAATCATGGCACATTGTCTTCCAGGTTGGCTGGTGGCTGCTGCAACCTCTGCTGGGACATTTCCAGTAAGTCAAACTCCATGTATAACATATACATCACCCATGCTTTCACTTGCAAAGTGTGTGTGGACTGGTGGTCAGTGTGGACCCCTTCTTGATAGCAGTACCTTGATGAGAGTTAATTGCTACAAACCAAATTTAGTGCCTTGAGCATGGAAATGGATGTTAATTGTCCTTCCCCTTCATGTCTCCTGTAGTGTAGTAGTGTATGGGTGGGGATGTCTTTTCGAGATCTTTGAAGGGCTTCACTGCACATAGATCACAAGCAGTTCAGTGGAAGTGTTACCCATTGACCACACTCAGATCATTGGGAGAATGGCTAATCTTGTTGGCCCTGATGCCTGAGTAACTGGGGAATCCACATAACCCTGAACTTCCCAGCTGTTTGAAGTACAGAGCCAGTACTGATCTGTATTTTGCAGATGGCAGCTACCTAACATGACAAAATGGGAACTCTGGATCTAGGCACTTGCATGTTTTCAGGCCAAATCCAAGTGCAAATGTTTGCAGCTCACATCCTTGTCTGTATTAAATGGTCACAAATAATGCTGTGCTGCCAATGTAACCAGGAGATCATCTGTCTTCTCTCTTTCTCCCTGTCTAGTGCTCGAGCAGCCCTGTCAATGGTGAGTTTCTTACAAAGTAATTTTCCTAAGAAAGATTCAAACACAACTCTCTACATATGTTACTATCACATTTCCTTTATTCCTCTCTCTCTTTCTCTCTCTTTTTTGGGGAATCAGAAACTGCTGTGTGTGCTTCAGTGAAAAGGTATGTGAACCACCAAAAAATTATCTTGGCAACATTTTCCTTGGGAATGATACTAGTTTGTTAGGGATATGACATTGGGTATCAGGCGACTTCTGAAAACAGCTGTAGCACCTTTCTCCGTGGAGAGGCCCAGGGTCATCTGAGGGTGGGGAGGAGGCTGGGGTGCTTGGTGCAGCAGCGAAGGGAAGGTGCCTTTCTGGGGTTCTGTGTCTGTGCAGGGCAAGACAGGCAGGGCAAGTGTCTGATGTGTCAGACAGCTTTATGTCTTGGAGATTTATCACTCCAAGACCCCTGTCATTGGTGCTGAGTTTAGTTAAGCTGGTGGTGGTGRCCTAGGACTCAAACAGGTCAACTTCCAGCCTTTCTTGAATTTGATTTCTTTTAAGGGTCAGTGATTTACAAGTACTCTCTCCTTGCTCTTGAATGGTGTCAGTGAATAATTCTTAACCTCTATGTTGTTCATTTGCTTGCCTGTATTTGTTATTTGGGCTCTGCCTTGTTGTTATGGCTGCCTGGCATTGCTTTTGCTCCTTACTGGGTGGGCTTGGACCCTTTACAGGAAAGTAGCTAATAACTGTCCCGATTGCAGATATTTGAATTATTGAAAGCTTGTGGTCAGGAGCTTTCAAACAATTTTAATAGAGCACCTATCCCTAGCAGCRTGGGCTCTGGAATCAGGCCGCTGCGCTCCTTGCTTGTGTTTGCAGACGCATTGCTGACAGCGCGCTTGCTCCTGCCAGTCCTGCCCCCAGGTGCCATGGGGTCTGGGAGATTGCCAAGGAGGTGATGACTTTGCTTTTTCCTCACCAGTGTCAGCCAGGAGATGCTTCTGAAGATAGCCCATGGTCAAGCTACCCCCTGCAACCTCACATTTGGTCAATACGCTTGTGCACAGGTAATGGCAGTGCCCTCCTTTTTCATGGGTTGGAGCCTAGTTTTCCTGAACAGTAGTGCCTTTCTTTCTTAAAAGCAGTCTCACCAGAGTGCATGGTGCATGGAGTGGCCAAAGCTTTGTGCARGCTTGGGGTGCTGTATTGCCACCATCTCCTTCACAAGATTGGGACCACCAGAAGCACTGAGCTGCGGTTCRCAAGCCAGGGCCCTCCTGGTGCAACGTCACTCTCATACATGTGGTTATAGTTGGGGGCTGGAGATCTCCACACATCATGCCATGCAGCACGTGCAGCTTCGTGTCACAAGATTCGAGAGCAGTTACACTACCAAGGAGGCCTTGCTGGGCTGTCCATGGGAGTGGGTGATGCTGTTTTTTTCCAAGCCTTTCAAATAAGAAAGTGGGACAATGGAGATGTTCGAAATAAATAARCTCTTAGAGGTTGGCATCTGAATGTCGGAACAAATCTTTTTATAAGAGTAAACCAGCAGAGCTAACTTTCCTCTGAGCACAATAAAAAGGAGTTGTAGTGTGGAAAATGTCGCCTGGAGTATTTCAGATTTACCTCTCTTCCTGCTTTGGTTAGTGCCTCCAAGTTGCTGTGTTACCAGTAATYGCAATTGAATGGATAAACATTCTTGGTTTTGCTTTAATGTTTCTGACAAAAAGATACATTTTTTTTAACATATTTGTTTGGAGTTTGGTTTTTCAGTGAAAAATACTTCTGGAATGAGGAAGTTCCTTTTGGAAATATCTATTTTGCTAAAATGGCCTTTTGTGTGTCTGTGTGTGAAAAGCATTTTGAATACAGTTTTTAAAGCTATTTTGGGCTTTGGAGGAAGCACAGATTAGGTAATAGAAGGATCCAACATCTACTGTTCTGTAAGTTTAGACTTGCTTCAAATCAATGTAATTTGGACTTTCTTCTGGCTCTTCTTTCAACAGGTTGCATCACCTTTCAATGCCAAATGCTCACATATAAATGAGCTAGTGAAGCAGACCTAAAGGAGATTGCATACTGCAGCATCTTTAAATGTGACACACCTTTTATTGTTTCTGTATGGATTTCCCTTTCCTTTTTCAGAGTGCGTGGCTCCAGGACCTGGATGATGATTTCCTTGTGTACTTATACTCTTGCCTTAGCGCTAAGCCTGTCAGTGCAGTGGATCCAGCATACTCCATTTTGTTCTTTTCCAAATATGATGCCAACAAGCTTGTAGCCGCTCTGACTATCTTCAGCCAGCAGGTAGGTGTACTGCAACATTAACTCCGCTGAAAGGCAAAGCAGTGGGCTGCAGATTAGCTTCAGAGGCAATATTCAGTTGTTCTAGCTCGGTGCTAACTACCTTATTTTAGGAAGGGCATGATTTCAATCCACAGATATCTGCCAATGTAGCAGAGGTGTTTGCTGTCAAAACTAGCTGATGAGACAAGAATGAAACTTCTTTTAAAACAAGGAGTTCACTTAGGTTATGTGTTGCTAATTACAATGACAACAAAGACCTGTGGCTCCACTGAATTAGAGCCTATTTGTACTCGAGTTGAACAAACACAGCTTGATGAAAGAGTCACTATCTGGAGAGGGTAGTTATGGCTAAGGCTCATTCATAATGTTCATTTTCACATAATCTACATTTTTACGTGTGTTGAGGTCTGCATTCACTTCACTTCATATGTTTCTCCTTGTGTCTTGCCTTCAGTTTTCTCATGTGCCTCTCTCAGAAGAGTGGAGTAAGGTCTTCATTAATGGCCTGTGGGAGAAGATGTTACAAGTACCTGACATTGAGAGCCCACCTGTTCTGTTTCAATGGGTCCATGAGGGGCTTCAGCCATTCCTGGTCAAGCCCACAGCCTTTGCTTGCCTCCATGACAAAAACATGTTATGTAAGACTTTCCGGAAGATGTAAGTGCTAAACACAAGCATTGCTTCAGTCCTGTGTGGTYGGGATAGGACAGTGGCCCTTCCTCCCATCTGAAATAAAGGGCTAAACTGTGCAAGTGCTGTGAACTGATAGAGAGCCAGGGGAGTCTGACTGAGAACCTCTCGCCAGGGCCTTGTAACACAGCTACTGCCCCTGTGCTTGTCCTCTGCACCAGCCAGCGCATGTGTACTGCAGCTGAGAGTGCTAGGTTTGCAAAGCAGCATCACAGGATTGGTAGCACAGCACTCACGTTGTGGGTGATGTTGTGAAGGGAAATCACATTGGTGGTTTTGAAAAGAGACTTCTTTGTGTGTGACAATACCATTTTTCATTTAACTGCTGTTTCTGTGAGAATCTCACTCTGCCAGGTTTGATTTCATCTGTTTGAGATGTTTTTCTTACTTTTCTTTAGAGTTACTGCCCTGAATGGCATCTATTCTAACCTTCCAGTAGAAGAACAGAGGAATCTTTACAATGGGATCAAGTACTATCTCATCCATGAAGGTAAATGTCTTGATTTTCCTTAAGAAACAACTACATGCTTTAAGCCACTAATGTACGTTACAATAGCCATGCTCTGTTATGGAGCTGAGGCTTCACAGATTTACAGTGAGTTTATGTTAATCTCTTCACTGCAGATAGAGGGGAGTGTGACACTGAGAAGTGGCACCAGGAATCATTTCCCAGCCTGAAGGCTTTCTTTAGCCAGTCCAAATCAGTAGAGGCAGTTCTGTGCTGTCTTACATCCTCTGCAAATTGCATTTATTGCTTTCATTGTAAAGGGTCAGTGCAGAGTTTAGTTCTGAGAGCTGAAGAAGTTCAGCTCAGAAGTTAGCTCAGTCCAGCACCTGGGTAAGGCACTTCCCTGTCCTGAGGCAGTAGTTTACATGCAAACTTCTGTTTCCTGCAGAAGGTTTTGGCAGATTTGAAGGGAGGAAGAAAAAGAGCTGTGATGAATTATTCAGAGGGCTCTGAAAGAGTGAGGCCTCCATCCTGTCCTACAGGCATTTGCAAATTGAATGCTCAAATGCATGGGTTTGAGCATCTACTTGATCTGCCTGGGAAAATGTATGCTAGGATGTTGCAATTGATAATGAGTGATGGATAGAATGCCAGTAAAAAGAAGCAAAACTTTTTTAAAAAAAAAGCTGAACTGTTTGATGCATATTTAATTATTGCTGTGAAACTGTGTTTCATTCTTTTGGATTTAGGACTGTACAAAACCAGTGCAAAGAAAGGCACACGTAAAGACATGTGAAGGTCTCTATAAAGCTGCTGATTCTTACTGTAATGCATGATCACAGGCACTTAGGGTGCTCTCTGCTGGCTTATTTCTCTGATAGACTAAAGTCTGTTCTGTATTCAGAAATCTCTTATCTCCACTGATTTTCAGCTGCAGTGTGAGTCTGTAGTTTTATGCTATCTGCCTGTTTTGCAGGGTCAAAACAGAAATGCTACAGTGCAACCATTCCAGGTCTGAATTCCACTGCTTGGTTTGAAAATTATCTGGGATCCTTTATGGAGCATGCTACCGTTGGAGACTTGCAGCTTTTTGCTGATGAATCAACAGTAAGTACAGGGTCACGGTGGTGATGAAGGACGTTCATTTTGTGAAATACTCTGTACCTGGGAGATCATCTTCCTGCCCGAGCCAAAACTCATGAAGATGCTGCTAAAAGGAAAATTTTTCCTRTTTATTTATGATGAAGAATGACTTCGGTTCTTTATTTTTCCCATTATGGTTTGTTACTCATGATGAGACAGACAGGGCTTTCATTTGCACAGAAGTTAATTAGACATAGATGATTCTGCAGAAARCAAACTGGAGTCAATAAGAAGAGCAGTACCAGTCTTTATGTTAGGACTGGAGTGATGTCTTGGCCTGGTTTAGTGCACGGCCTTACTAGGCCACCCTGCGAGAGGGGTGTTGGAGGGACAGGATAAGTAGGCAGGATTGTGTCTTTTAGCAGCAGTGCCACTTTTTTGCCTTACAGCAGTCAGAGAGTGAAATGCCTACGTACCCTTGGAGTGCACAGAAAAATGAAGCAAAATCCCAGTGCGTTACTTAACAAAAACCCCTCATAATTCTAAAGCCAGATATAAAAAATCATATTGCTTGAAATGAGATTCTCTTCAAACTGTCCCAAGTGACTGCCAGGATTAAAGTATCTTTTTTTTCCCCCCTCCCCTCATGGTAATACTATCAGCTTCAACAATTTGCCAGGGATCCAATCAATATACAAATCGTCAGCAACCTCACTTTGCTCCCGGCAACGGCCGTGTATTACACCTTGCTACTGACGTCTGGGCCCAGCTTTCCATTATCAAGGTATGGGATCTGACCTTACTTCCTGCCTGACTCAYGGTTTAACGTGATACCTTGATTTAGCCAGTTTTGCTCAGTGATGATTCTGATGCCTACTTGCATGAGATGTGCAAAGCATGTTTCTATTTGCATTTCTAATCACATTGCAGTGGATCTTGGGGAGGGCCAGACCCCACGTTCCAAATCATGGGAAGTGATTGTCACACAGCGCAGTCCGCCGGCTAACAACCAACAACACATCTTGCAGCTGGGCAAGACATGRCAGTGCTTTCTGTAAACAGGAGCATCGTCAGAGCCTAAGCGAGTGAGGGGAAGTGTACACTAGAAGAGAGAATCCTCTGGAAAAAGAGGAGAGCTCTCTGGTGGAGCCACTGTCAGTCATATTTGCAACCTCTCCTCTTTGTCTTCCATCTACAGTCTTCCAGACAGATTTGTTTGCTACCTGAGCCCCTCCGCAGTGAGCAACCTGAGCAGAGATGAAGCTTTGAGCTTGGCCCAGAGGATCACGAAGAACTGCCCCATAAATGTAACATACACAGGAGCAAATAAAGAGAGACCTCACTTTTCATTCCTGACAGYGAAGGAGTTGCAGGTAATGTACTTGCCAGCCCTGTGAATCAGRAGTCACAAAAATTGTGAGGAAGTCTTTTCTTCTTAGTGAAGAAACAGCTCTAATCCTGCAGCAGATAAACAGCTTRCAAATTATTAGGTCTCTGCTGAGGTCATGGCTAATCTTTAAAGTACTATCATCCTCTCTAATTGATGAGAAAATTGAGGCAATGAGAAGTTAAATGATCTCCTCAAACATTGTTGCAGGGAAGCACTTGAGCTTGCCGCACTCTTGCAGTGATGAGCACAGAGCATGGATGCAGCCCAGCCAGTCACAGCTCCTGGGCAGTGGAGTGGCTCCTCTGCTCACTGTGGATTCCCTTGTAGGAATGAGGTTTCCATATGGAAGAGGATTCACAAATCTGGGAGTGAGACTGGATTTGGGGTTGCCAGGAAGAGTGGTTGGGAGTAACTAGCCTCATCAGAGGATTTGGTGTCAATTCTTGTGCCTTCTCCTCTGTATGGTCCTGTAGGCCATTTTGCTTTTTTATTGTGGCCTCTGGCTGCTGTTTCGTGATCAGCAAAATCTTAGTGGGTAGAGGAAGTCCCTCACCAGACTTCATCACAAAAGTCTATGAAGCAGAAAGTCCAGTGATTTAACACATCCAAAGGCCATGGGATCCTGTAGGCTCCCCTCATTGCTCTTCTGACTTCCTCTTCTGTCTGTAYGGGACCTTTTCAGGTTGCATCCTCTTTGGTGAGAAAGTTTGAACATTTTCCTCCTGCAGTCCTGAGTGCACTGGGCCAGGCTGCTGTTGGGTTGTCCATATCCCAGATTGAGAATAGCATCAGTGGTAAAGACCTTGAAGCATCTCTTCCTGCCCTGGGTGATGTTCATGGATGGAACACTGAGCAGTCCAGCACCATTATCAATAAATTGCTCAGCTCTGGTTATCAGGTACAAATTATAAGATCMACATACACAGCTCACATCTGTTTGTATGTATTCGTAGTTGCAAAAAATATGATACATGACTTGTAATGTCCTCTTGACTGTATGCATTGCCTTTCAGATCACAGATGGCCAGAGCCTGGCAAAGCTAGGGAGCTTGGTGACTGGCCTCAACAGCAGCACACTTCAAAGTCTACCTCCAGAGGTGATCTTGGAAGCTATTAAGTTACCTGAGTTTGTTCAGCAAATGGGGACCCTACCCTCTGCTCTGAAAATGGCATTTGTGGAAAAGGTGAAGATGTTTTTCTCTTTGGGACATTGTAAGTCAGCAAAGCCTCAGTGACTCAGAGCTGAGAATGCTGGTGGTTACCTGAGGCCAGACATTGCACACACGCACACACCCAGACCACATTCCCTCAGGGCTGCTTGTCATTGCTAACCTGAGGGTGCAGCAGAGACAGGCATCTTGAGTCCCTGTCTCAGTGCCTGTATAGAGTCTTTGGCTGCCAGCCATCATGCTATGTCAACCCTTTTTGGGCCAACATCAGAAAAGACATAGCTGCTCTACAGGGTGGTTGAAGAAACTACTCTACTTATTTGAGAATATGCCTTCATAGAAAGGTTATTGCCAGTGTTTGGACTGAGAAACATGTAAGAAGCAAAGGTGAGTTAGGAATGCCCTTTTAGGGCAGACTGATCCTCTAGCAATGTGCTGGTTTGTTTCCTTCATATGATTGTGTAGGATTTGGACATCTTTTTGTCTTTTTGCTGGCCATGATTGTAGCCTTCAAGTTGCAAGTGCAGTATTCAGGTTTGCTGCTGTTCAACCTCCTCCTGGCAGGAAAGGCTCTGACCTGTGCTTGGCGCTTGAGACTCTGCCTCAAGCTTGTCCTGGGGCAGTGAGCCATCAGRGCTCTGTGCCAAGCTTTAGGGAAGTAATTCTTTCAGCAAAGGATTACTCTGCACTGTGCCCTTTGGCAAGCTGAGATGTTGTTTGGGTTGGCAGAGAGAGAAGTGCCCATCTTTTTTACACTGTCACACGTTTTTCGGGGATAAAGCAAGGAACTAGGAAACTCTGATATAGGCAGAATCGTTCCCAACTGGGGCCCCAGGTATTAGCTCCAAGCAGCTCTCAGTCTGTTAACAGGATAATGTCAAACAGGAAATATTTCATAGCATTATGTCTCTGAGAAATGCCCACGTAATCAGCAGTGGAATTTGCTTGGTTTCTCTCCAGTTCTTCATTTCTTCCTCAACAATTGTTTATTTTAGCCCCAGGATTTGAATTATATATATATATGTTTTTTTGTTAGATTTCCTCCAGTGTAAGCCACCCTACTGACCTGGTTAAGTACATCCCTGATGCTCTGGCCAGTTACATTCCAAAATCATTGCTTATTTTTGGGAAAGAGAAGCCTAATATTCAGGATCTCAATCAGAAAACATGGACCCGAGAACAGGTAATATGCTAGCAGCTTGTTTTCTTCATACCTTTCAGTGTCAGGCTTTGATACCATAGGGGTGTTGGTCCACTCTGCAAATCTGTCTGAAAATATAGCTGAGTGTTGCAGAAGAGTTTGATAAACCATTGACTCTCTTTGGCTTTGCTCTACAGGCTGCCATGTTTTTTGGTGATGTGATAAAGACAGAGCATGATTTCAGCAGGTAGCATTTTTCTTCTCTCCATTTTCCATGTTTGCTGATCCTTTGTTGCATGTGGCAAACTCACCACATTCAGTCCRTAGAAAGAGGCAGCAAATACCATGCAAACCTGAACATAGACAGGTAGCACCAAGGTGTACCAGAGGGTCAGCTGTAAAATATACCCATAAGGCCAACTTGCTTCCTAAAACAACGCTACTGGCTTAGACTGCACTTGAAATCTTTGCTTCTAATTCTGTGGAAGGCATTTCTAATTGGAGAACATGTCAGTCTTACACTATGGTATACCAGGGATTAAAATCTAGTAAGAATGGTGTGTGTCTTTTTTGCCAGCTCTTGTGTCTAGGATGGAGAATGAGGCAAACAGTGAAATRTATCTGGGAAAAACAAAGGAATCGACATCTGTGTCATGTTGATTTTGCAACAGCAGCTTTTCCATATAAAGAGCARATAATATTTTAAGGACTTTTCCCTRAGYTTTCACAGCCTTTGAAAGCTGTGTTCAGTGATGAAGATSTGCTCAACTCTCCTTCAGTTTTGAAGGATGGCATTTGCTGAAAACACAGAGGCAGACTGATTAAATCAGAGTTCAGCAGTACAATTGGGAGGYGAGGAGTAGTCTCTCCTTGCCTTTCGGCTTCCAGTGCAAGTCCTCAGATTATGTTTATTTGGCCARTGATGGCTTCTGAACTCCCATGTATGTCAAGACTAATGATTTTGAGGGGATGGAGTTTGGAGAACTTCAGGCTTTGAGACTAGGGGAGGTTTATGTAGGTGATATTTTGTAATACGCTCATTACAAATATGATCAGCATTAACTCTCCTCCTGATGTCATTGTTCCTCTGATTTGCTTTCTTTGGATGTTCAGGCTTTCCCAATCTGTCCTCCAAGGCTTCACATGTGCAGCTGCAAATGAAATGGAAATGGAAAGTTTTCAGCAGCTGGCCAAAGTCATGAAGCAGAAGAATGTCAAGCTAGGAGAAGAGCAGGTCAGTTCCCATATGCTAAAATGCATTTTTTGATAACTTCATGAAGGTGGTAGTCAGGATCATTCATCTARAACTCAAGCACTTCCTGCTTATGGGACTAAAACCAGAGAAACTGGTCCTTTGTCTCCATCACATGGCTCTGAATTTCTCTGAGGTGAAGTCACAGTCCAACTAGCTAGGTTTCTCAGGAACCAAACCCTCTGATTTCRGTCCTCTTTTTATCTTACTTTGGAACAGAGCACATTCTTTCCTTTTGCTTTATTTTTCTTACGTTTTCATACTGTTTTTTCTTTGATGTAAACCCTGCTGTCCTTTCAGCTGAGGTGCTTGGTGAARATGGTAACACTGCATGGGATTCCCAGGGATTTAGACAGCTATCCTGAAGACCTKTTGCTGTTTTTAAGGTAACTGAGCTGTGATTTTCCTCTTGTTGACTTAGYCCTTAGTGGCAAAAGACATGTTATTTTAGAAGTTAGCCAGTAATGACTACTTCACATACGACATATGTTCCCAGCTTGTTCAGGCCTTCTTACAGAAAAGAAATCAGATTGCAGAAAACTTTCAGAAGGCCATTTGGTTTTGAGGTCCTTTCAGACTCAACAGTCCATCATATTAGTAAAAGGGTACAAAACTCTTTTTAAATATATTTGCCTGGATATGAGATCATTATGGATTTTTAGTASTTTCTGTCTTCTGTGAATATGCTTTTCATTTACAACACCAAAGAAAACAATCAGTAGGGTGGAATTTGTTGTGAAGTGAACATGAATTTTTAAAAAACAGGGACTATGATCTTTGGAAAGAACAACTATGTAGAGTTTAGAAAGAGTCTGTTGTGTGGGAAGCATTATGTTGGACATAGTGTTGAGCAGCATTGAACCTCATCAACGGTCTCACTAGAATTTATGAAGTATTTGTCTTTCTAGTCCTTCAGACTATGCAATGACAGGAAGCTGTTGGCAATACTTTGCTAACGTTGGGAAAGCAAACCTTGATGTTCTGCAAAGAGAGTCCTCCCAGCGGAAACAGCTGCTTTTGGAAGCTTTAGCATGTTTGGTATGTGGTCAAGGGGACGGTTTTGCACAAGACTGGTGAGAACTTGGGGTTGTCAGCTCTCAGCAGGAACAGGAGTGTTCCTTCTTACAGTGACAGCAAGGTCTGTTTAACACCTCTATCTTGTGTTACTTTAGAAAATTCCTGGCACACGAGTAAATGAGGAAAATGCAGAGGTTCTGGGTCGTCTGGTCTGTGACCTCGGTGGAGAATACATTAGAAGTTCTGGTGAAATTTTGCTGAAGCAGTTAAGCCAATGTGAATCTTTACTGCCTGATCAAGAGGAGGCTATTAGGAGTGTTATCAGCAGTGGAAACACTAAATTTGGGTATGATTTTTTTATTATTATTCTAGATGTGGGCAAAATACCTCAGATGAAACAAAGCACTTGTCCTATTGAGACTTGAGTGAACTCCAGCGAACCAGCTTAATCAAAACCTTGAATGTTTTGTTGGTTTTGATTTTTACATTGGGCCTTTTACATTGTTTTATTTGAACTTCTTTAGCTTGACTGGAATTCTACTGAAAAATAGTAATCYGTGTCTTGCCTCAGTAGTTATAAAAGCCTTTTCTCTGGCCTATTTTTCAATAATGAAATTTCTCTGAGACTGTCCTGATGAATCAAGGTAGGCTCTAGCTGTTTTTCAACTACRGGCTCTGAGAAGACTTTTTGTTTCCGCCAGTCATAGATTAGATGTTTCATAAATCCCTGAATCTCTCAGGCTTTCTTGGCTGTATCTAACAGAGATATTGTCCAGGAGAGAAAAAAATACTCTCCTTCCTGGTATCAGATGCTCTGAGGTCTTGGCACTGGATGATTAATAGTGAGCAATGGATATACTTCAGTATTCATGCTCAAGAAAATAATTTCTGTTCCATGACATTTTCTCATCCAGCTGCTGCATCCTAGTGAATGTCAGTTCAAGGCACTGACGTTGCTCCTGCACTGCTGGAATGAAGTTCTGTGTAGCAGGAAGTGATCAAGAAAATTTTAGGATGGYAACCTTCTATTTTATTAACTTTCAATGTTAGAGGAACATAATCCTGGCAGCTTTTAAAGGTGTTTTGTTGTCGTTGTTTTGTTTTTACTTTCTTGAAATCTAATCCCTACTGATTTTTGTATTCAGGCCTCCTTCAGTGTGGTCAGCTTCTACGTTGAATGAGCTCAGTGAATTGATTCCTGTGTTTGATCATAGCATCTTGCAGAAGATCCCTAAGGTGAGTTACAAATAGGGAAGTGGGGAGTTTGGGAAGCACTCTTAGGTCCTGCAGTTCAGAAGAAGCATAGTTTCTAGGTCTGTGGTTCCCGTACTGTTCCATGAGGATGAGGAGATTTGTTCAGCAGATAACTTACCAGCAGTGTCTTCAGTTAAAAGCCTAGTGCCAAAGGTGCCAGATGGTCTATGAGAGGTGAGGGTTCGTCAAGCCAGAAAGCTGGGAACTGCGGATCTAGATCATTCACATTCAGTAACTATCTGAAGAGGACCAGAGATGGAAAGCAGTACTAACTCTATACAGTGCTTTGTGGAGAGGTGGTCATTTATGGAGTGTGGAATATGATAGAGTTTAAGCATTTAGAAATTTGCCTTTAGCTCAGCAGGGAAAGGTCTCTAGATTTATAGTAGGTGTTCTGCTGCCCTTAGTACTTCAACCCTAAGCTTTCTTGTCTGTGTGAGTAGCAACTTGTTCTGCAGGTGAAATGCCCAGGATGTGCAAAATCTTCCTGATGAAAAGTTTTCTTTGCAGAATGTTTTAACTCTTTGGTTGAAAAACTTTTCCCGTGATTCATCTCTGTCGAGGGAACAGCTGGCCTCCATCGTTGAAGAACTCCTGCCTTCTCGGCATAAGCGTGCTGATGGTATGAGAGCTTTCACTTACCCATAATGGCAGTGTGCCCCCTGATGTCAGGGTAGTTCTTGTGAGACTCCCTGAACGTGTCTGACTTGATCTATGAAACCCTTAGTGATAGGTTGCCCAGGATGGCAGCAAGGGAACATTCAAAGCTTAAACAAAAGAGTGTAATGCTGGGCACACTTGATTCTTGCTTTAACAGGATGTCCACCTGACAAGGCAATAACGCAAGAAGTTCTTGAGGATGAGCTGATGCCTATTTACTATACTCCTGAGCAGTTACGTGCTTGCTTGAAGAATGTCTCTCTGGATAATCACCTCTCTCGGATACTGAACTACCCTTTCAGTATTCAGCAATTAGCTGTGCTGAAGAGGCATCTGGATGAGGTAATGCCAGGCTGAAGAATGTAGGATTATTTACTGATGAGGTTGCTCAGGAACTTGTCCAGTTGCATTTTAATAYCTCCAAGGATGAGTACCCTACCATCTCTCTGAGCTCCCGTTCCAGTGTTTGACTACCTTTATCATGAAAATGTTTTTCTTAATATCAAAATTTTCCTTGCCAGTTGACCCTCATCCTTTCACTGTGCACCTCCGAGAAGAGTCTGGCTCCATACYCCTCCTCCCCCCCCCCACTAGTATCCTCCTAGATAGTTGAAGATAGTGACAAAATCCTCTCCTAGCCTTCTCTTGTTCAGGCTGTGCTTCAGCACCCCAAGTAACTTGACCCTTTGCTAGACTTGCTCAAGTTTGTCAAAGTTTTTCTTGTACTRTGTAACCCAAAAGTAGATGTAGTTTCCAGATGGGTCTCACAAGTGCCAAATAGAGGGGAATAATCACTTCCTTCAACTTGCTGACTGCACTGTTACTGGTGAAGCCTAGTATTTGGTTAGCCATCACCACCGCAAGGGCATGCTGCCAGGTCCTGTCCGTGTTGAGTTGGTTCATATTGCTGCACGTATCGTTCCCTCCCTGGGGCTTGCCTGCCTGGACTGTTAAGCCCAAAAGGATAGACATGCTCATATATTCTCACTGGCTTTGGTTTATTGTTGCTTGCAGACTTTTTATACTTTTCCACATCAATATTGCGAAGAGCATAAATTTGTCATCACAGGCATGATAATGAATGTCCGTACCAATAACAACAGTCTTTCCACAGACATATCCTAATGGGTATCCTGACAGTCTGCTCCCCAAACTGGGCCCCCTGAATGATTTCCTCACCCCTGAGGACATTAGCAAATGGAAGATAAGTTCAGCTGACACGCTGGCTGCCTTGCTACAGGCTAAGCCCTCTGACAGAGAGGTAGGTGTTTGGTTTTGCTTTCCTGCCCATGGTTGCTTCCTGTTTTGGGAGCTGCTGGTTTAGGACTAGCTTAGTGAGTTCAGAGATAATTGGCCTGTCCTTGATGTCCAAGCAAATAAACTTGAAGATGATGCAATTTTATTTTTGTAATTATTGCATTTGTTCCTCTTTTGAGGATAAAAACATAAATTCTGGTTGAAGTTAACTTTAAAAAAAAATAAATATTTGTTTTTAGGCTGCTGAAATCATTAAACGATATGTTACCTTGGGAAACCGTTTGACCACCCCTGCGCTGAATGCAATTGGTACGAAATATGTGTGCCTTCTAAACACAACTGAGTTGAACGCGATAGACTCCAACAGCTTGAAGTGAGTCAAGTATTTTGGCACTCCTTGCCTCTTGCAAAAGCACCTTCCCATCAGCAATTGCAGGTTGTTTTTCTCTCCAACTGGTGAAAGGAAATCTAGGAAGCAGATGTAGTATCTGTTCCACCTCCAGGTTTAAAAGCCTGCTGTTCTTAGTTCTGCCAGGAGGGGCTCAGATTTGCAGTCAAGTTTTGTTTAATATACCTCAGTTGACAACAGTAGTGGTCTGTGTGCATGTTTTTATCTGTGTGCATGTAGAAGAGAGTTGATGAAAATTAATTCAACTTCCTTTGAAAGAGGCTAAATTAAACTAATTAAATCCGATGTGTTTACAAACATGCAGGTTTAAACAGTGTGCTRTCTGAGCCATGATACCTTATCAGATCCAGTATTTTGTTCAGGAGACTGAGCCATTATTTGTTCATTTACTTTTTCCTGTACCTCATCTATCCACTGGGAAATGCTCAGGATTGTATTGGAGGAGAATGTAGCCTATCTTATGTAGAGAAGCTCAAAGAGATGTCCAGAACGGTTGAAAATGTATTTCGATTTCAATTATTTTATTGAAAACATTAAAATAGTAAATACAATAATAAAAACCTTTCTTTCCGTAAATGTTCATTTTTCCGCAGAACAGCATCTCTTGATCCTTCAGCCTGTTCACAGCTTACTAAAGACATCTTGTACGATAAAGCAAAACGTGCTTTTTCAGACCAGCACAATTCACGTGCTTACTATCCTCTTATCAAACCATATCTAGGTATGTAAAAAAAAGAAAAAAGAAAAAAAGCATGTTACAGGGAAAGAGATGGGTCTTAGCCAGAAGCTGAATTAGGATCATAAGCCATATAAGTTTCAGGAATTTTCAAAGCCAAACTGTTGAAAGTTCAGGAGGGTTTGAATCTTTTCCAACTTGCAGGTGCATAAAATATTCTTGAAAGATTCTGTACTTGACTTCATATCCCCAGACAGATTGTCAAACTATCTCAGAGAAAATCAGACTTGGGATGAGGAGRGATAAGATTTGTTAGATACCCTAGTAAATCCAGCTGCTAATGCAAGAATGTTGTCTTTACATTGTGTTATTAGGCTTACTCATAGCCATTCCCTGTATCACAAAACAAAGATTTTTCATGTTGACCAGTAGCGTAGATGGATGGGAGATACTCATTGTAGCATCTAGCATTGACGCAGGTTGGTTTAATGGCCAACATGGTAAGGTCTCCCAGAAAAATGATCTAGCTTCCATAGTTGTCCAGTTAGAACCCACTTTATTAGGAGCCCTGGGCTAATAAACTTTGGAGTCGTCATGAAAGCATATTCTCCAAGACTCCACAACCTTGGCATGCTTTCTCTTTTTGGTTCTAGGGGGTGCCCCTGGTGTGGATCTCAGAGCTCTGAGCAAGGACAAAGTGAACATGGATATTGAAACTTTCACAAAGTTAAAAAAAGACTCTTTGCTGGTGAGCTGGACCATGAGAGTGTTTTATTCTATGCATTTGTTTCATGCTAGGTGGTCATTTCTGGTTACATTGTCCATTGGTGTAAATCAGGAGTCACTCCATCAAATTCAGAATGATGTTGCAGCAGTGGAAAGAGGGTGACCAGCTTGAAGCTTCTTCGAAAGAGTGGTTTGGAATCATACATAGATGCTTACTCAGCCTTAGTGGGCAGTTTCCCAAGACTGGGCTCTCATAGACATAATAGCAGGGAGCAGGATTCCACTAGGCAATGTGATAATCCTTTGCTTTGCCTCAGTCCAAAGCTACGTATAGCTCTCCTAACTTAGTGCCGGGAGTGTTGGCAGTCAGGGATAAGCTGCTGTTCTAATACTGTCTGTTTTGGAAGAGAGTCCTGGGACTGGGGCCCTTGCTTGGGTGTAGAAGAGGGGTCTTGGATGAGGATGTAAGCAAGGTGAAGAACCATGCCACTGAGCTGAATGTAGGCAATGCAGTCTTTTGGGAAGGGTAAAAGCCACAACAGCAGATGCAGTATTATGGAGAAGCAGCAACAATTCTAGCTTTGACCTAGTGTCCTCCAGCATGGTCTTGTCATCAGAGGATGACAGAAATAAGCTTTGAGAAATCATTTTTATTCCCATTGAGTAAGACAAGATTGTCCCAGTTGAAAGCACTCAAAAGAAGTTTCTTTCCTGTTTTTAACACTTCTGTTAACAGAAACTTCACCAAGTCCTTGGTCACAGGTATTTTGTCCATTCTTGCACTTATATCTCTATATCTTGCTCTTTGATTTTTTTTTGTAGATCCTGACACCTGCTGAAGTAAAGGACTTGCTGGGAGTGAATCTCAAAGCACTGRCGACTGTGCAGAACAAGTCACCCGTCCGGGAATGGGTTCAAATGCAGAAACAATCTGACCTGGATAAACTAGGTGTTGGGCTCTTTGGGGGAACACAGGAAGGTTACATCAATTTGGTCACACCCAAATTTCAGAGTACGTAGTATATTAGGAGTTCTGATTGTCATGMTTTAAATATTTATTTTTGGGTAACAGCAAGGATGAAAACTGCCTTAGGGAGTGAGGTGTTTTCAGTCATCTGTATAAGAGAACTGAATGCACCAAGCTGATAYAGCTCCCTGGGGACCAGAGTCAGTCACAGCTGTGCTCAAGCAGGCTGTTGCATTGAGCAGTGCTGCAAAACAGCTCTGGTCATGCTCTTGGTTGTGCTTGTGCCAAGGTCCTGGAGAGTCCAGCTGGCTACTCCTTTTTCAGAGGGAGCAGAGACTGTGGCTCTTGACTGCTGTGGACCCTTTGAGTGGCGCTCGTCACTGCACATCCACTCAGCCCCACTGAAATACACTGGGTAGCGCTCACCTCCTCACTTTGCCTCCTGGCTTCGGGGGCAGCAGATTCAGTTCTGCTGAGGAGCATTGAGCCTTGCAGCACACCCCGAGTCCAAGAAGAGAGRCAATTCTGTAATCCCACTGTGAACATCTTCACTGCCTGAACATCTTAGCTGAGTGAGCACTTACACAGCATCCTGCTCTCACATTTGYCATATTTGGGATGTGACTGGGAGATTCTGTTAGGAATGGATATTTCGTCGTCAGAAAGCCAAAGATTTTTCCTGCATGTGGTGTAATGGTATGGTCTCCCCCATGGGGGAATGGTTCAGTTGTTGGGTTCTTTGCACTGATACCCCCTCTTTTTCCTTTAGCACCATCCTCAGCTCCCCTGGGTGCCGTGGCCATGGTCTTCCACCTCCTGCCCGCTCTGCTTCTCAGTTTCCTGATGATGTTGGTCTTGTCTTGAAAACTTGTCTTCCTTCAGGAGAAAGCAAGATGAGGGGGACCAGCCTGTAGCTTGCTCTGAGGCCTGTTAGGGGACTGTCAGGCCTARGGCAGGGGGAGGATGCTCAGTACTAGCAGGCAACTGTTACGGAGCCCAGTGTTCATTTTTAGGTACTTTTCTTTTTCAAATCAGTAGAAAAAAATCTGAATATTTTGTCTGAAGGGAAGATTTCAGACTCTTCAGAGCAGGAATTTTCTTGTTTGCATTTTGTACAGAGCCCAGCCTATGTAAAGCCCAGCCACATTACTGCAACATAACCCATGCCACTATTTTACTGCATAACCCTGGTGGGTTGAATGAATTGGCTCTTCTACATATTAATGATTACATTTCTCAGGGTCTGATCTCTACTCTGCGAGTGGGAATGAAGTTTTCCAGCTGTTTGTAAAGAAATGGTGAAATTGAGTAAAAAATGCCAGAAGCAAAATGATGATTTGCTGTTGTCTTCTCTTCACTCAYGTAGCCTGTGGCTTAGTGTCTGCAAGTACTGGACAAAAATAAATGGTCAGGAACCCTAGGCATGCTACTTACTTCTCTTTGGTGTTGACTGTTTAAGCCTAACATCTGAGGCTGTTTTCCCCATCTTTATGGGGAAGGTGTAAGGAATTTGTGTAACATTTTTGGTAGAATTTTTCTGCTGATTAGGAAACCCTGTTCAAAAAAAACTTCAGTGCAAACTGTGCTTTGTCAGAATCCAGCCTCTGAAATCTCCYTTTTTCCCCCAAGAGGAGAGCTTGCCTGCAAAGACGTTACAAATGTTCATTCAAGCCATGGTTTACAGAAGGAGGAGAGAGTAGTCTGTCCTTCATTGCAGGTTTCTGGGTGGCTGGTGACACTTCTCCACAGCTTGCATCCAAACTGCTCTGTTGGGAGGAAATTTAACTCCAGCAGTCAGGCTCTACAGCCATCAGTGTATCTCTGACTAGTTAGAAGTCATTGCCGCAGTGCTGGGGCAGTAGCTAGAGTGGGAGATAGCTCAATGTAAGTAAGGCAGTCTGCTTTTTTAGCAATATTTCCCAAAGTTCATTTTCCCAATAGAAATCTTGATTTATTTCTTGTTCCTTGACTCACTCTCAACAAGTGACATAAAGACTCTGCTCAGCCTGTAAAGCATGAAACCAGGAAAGTTGGGGATCTGCAAGCAGGAAGGAGAAACATGCGCTTGTAGGAGAGCTACTAGAAAGGGAGACATGAGATAATTGAAGAAACTCAGAATGGAAGTGGAAACTGTTTAGATATAACTTAGCCAGAAAAACCTACAATACAAAGCACTGAACACATCAAAGAACATCTTTGATTAAGAAAAAGAAAAAAAAAATTTTTGATTGATGTTTTATTATATAGCACTACAACAGTAATCAGTATGCACTGTCTTCAATTAATCTTCTCTCTAACTAGGTTTTGCATAGTGTGACAAATCCTGATCAAAAGTCTTGTAAATTCGTAAAGCAAGATAAATGCGATTTAGTGGATTTCTGATGGAGCTTTCAGATTCTGTTGCTGGGCCACATTTTGCTTCCCCTGTGGTGGCCAGGAACTTGGATCCCTGAATAGTCCCACTGATTTCGACAGCTCCCAGTGGGATTGCTTAGGAAGCGCAAGGCCACTTGATCTGAGTAAAGCTAGCACAACTGGGCCCACTGTCAGCATTAATGTGGTGCTGGACCAATCAATGTTACTGATAATTGTATTACATAGAGCAGCTAGCTAGTAAACCACCTTTTTTTATTTTTTTTTCTCCTTCAATCTCATCCTGAAATAYAAAGTAGACTTGGGGATTGAATGTGAATAAGATCCTGCTGTACTTATGGTAGGATTCATCTCCAAGTAAAAGAYCCCTGAGTGATGAAAAGGTATTAATTATTTTAACACGAACCTATTGTTTTATTTTGAGTTGGRCTTTTTTTGGCCTGGAAAAATACTTGTCCCTCATATCCTGACTTACAAAATAATCAAATTCCCTGCTGGTCTAAAATTGACAAACTTCATTCCTTTCTTGGCTTTCTGCCTTTCAGCAGGGAATTTGCCAGTGCCGATATTTTGGAGGATTGTGAAAATTAAAGGCGGGATGTAGTGAATGTGAGCCTGAAGGGTGGTGGTGTCAGAGAAGCACTTGCAACAGTGAGATTCCCATGGCTGCAGTGAGTACGTGCAGTAAGCGGGAGGAGAGCCTGGATCCGGAGCCTAGATGGAGAACAGAGATGAGAATGAAATGGATTATCTAGGTAAAGAGCTTGTGAGGGGCTGTTACAGTTGTAGAGTTACTTTGGGGTTCAGGTACAGCAGAGGACTGTGCATCTGGGAGATCTACTGTTTTCTGTCTTYTGTAGTGTTGCCCTTACCCTGCGCCTTCAGACACTGACCTGCACCCTGCTTACATCGACTGGAAATGAATAGTTAGGAGCACTGAGTCATCTCTTAATTACACTAGCATAAAGCAGGAGTAAATCTGTTTGATTCATTAAAGCTAGTGTAGTGGTGTAGCTCTACCAAGATAGAGGGCTTCAAATTTTAGGGCTTTTATAATGACACCTGTTTCAAAAAYACTGTATGCAGCTAAAATATTGAAGGTCACATCCTCGCCTTGTGAAAGATGGCACAGTACCACCGACGGTAACAAAATTATACCGGCTTCTCCCCACAGTGGATGAGGAGGTGTCGTATGTTCAGAGCTTGATAATACACATGAAGGTGCCCCTCGCTGCCCTTGCAGAGCACGCGCTGTCTGAAGGTAGCGCGCTCTAGATTGGGTGGTGCTACAGTGCCCTGCAGAGATGCGTTACTGACTTGTCAGTAGCTGTAAGGAGTTCCTTATGGGCAGCAGCACACCAGTGCTGAATCTGGCCCAGAAAAAAGTGAATCAGCTACTGCTTGTCAATGAAAACTTTTGCCTTTGGATTGGTTCCTAAGGCTTTCCCCRCTTCTCGTGTTCACACCTTACCAGGTTCAGGTTGTAGATTGACGTATCCGACGGGTGTTGGGTTCTGCGGCTCTGGCACATCTGTAGGTGTTTTCTTAGTGGTCTCACTGCTGGTTGTGGTGGAAGAGGGGCTGAGAAATGCTGGAGGGGCACCAGTCTTGCAATTGAATGTTGTTGTCTTGACAGTTGAGGAGATGACACCCTTTTGGGTAGAGATGGAGGTTCTGGGAATTGRGGTGGGCTTGTTGGGGATGATGTTTGTTTGCGTGGCTGTGGTGACAACAGGAGCAGAAGTGGTGTTAGGGACAAGGGCACTAAAAGCACTGTGGGTACTTGGAGTGGTGGTATTGTGGCTGGTAGGAGCTGGGTTGGCAGTACCCCCATTTACTGGGATGCTGGTATTGTGGGTGGTAACRGCCAGGTGAGTAACAGCATTTGAAGTAGTGGTGGCGTTGTGTGTGAGAGCAGGGGATGGGGGGAAGCTGGGGGAGACGGTGCTGGGGTTGACTGCAGCAAGGATGGTGGTGAGGAGGGCAGTAGTTGGGGAGGTGGTCACCTTTGAGGTGCCAGACTGGTGGGTAGAGCATGGGTTCGTGGAGCTAGGGGTCTGAGCAGGTCGGGCTGTGAGTCCAGAGGTGACAGCAGGACTCCCACCAGCACTGGGGAGGGTTGTGTGAGCGGGTGGGGGAGTGCCGCTCGGTGCGATCGGGCTGAGAGCGCTCAGGGTCGGGGCCGTACGGGTGCCGATACTTGAACTAATAGTAGTGTGGCTGTTAATGGTGCTGGGGGTGGTGACAGTGGGGACAGCAGTGGTGGCGAGGACAGCGGTCGTGGGGGCGRTACTGGCTGAGGGGGTGATGTTAGCAGGGGTGGGAGATCCCGTGGAGCTGGGCTCCACCATCCCCCCTTGCAGGCCAATTCCCAGGATGTGGTCCAGCTCCCACTGGTCCTGTCTCTTGATCCAGCCGATCACAGAAGGATGATTTTCTGCTTGCTTCAGATCAGGTAGRTTTACCCCGAGCAAATTTTTCACATCCATGACAGTGAGTTTCTGCAATATATTTACAACAACATCCCTGTTCATCTGCACAGCTGGCGTTACCAGAAAATGCTTTTCTAGTGGGACTGCAGATTGAGCAATGACTTACAAAGAAAAGGAAAAATAGAGATTTGTTGATTGGACAGGCCATAGCCTTGAACCCCACAGCTCAGCACTTGATTAGCCCTTCTCTTCAGCAGGGGAAGCAGCAGCAGTGTGCTGGGGAACATACCTGCAATTCTTCAGGATTTAGGGCAGTAAAGGTGTCGATGTCCATGGCAATACCAGTTTTAGCCAAGTCTTTCAGGTCCTTTGCTGGAGCTCCACCTTAAAGAAAGCATATAGGGTACCTAGACACAGGCAGACACAGGCACTTCCAAAGCTCAGGGACAGGTTTTGGTGACTTTGATGTCTCAAGTTTGTCTAAAACTCTCTGACAGAGGAAGAAGTATCCGTGCCTCAGGCACCATGGAGAGGGAGGGCAAAGGCTGCAACACCTACCCAAATACGGCTGAATCAGGAAATAATATGCCCTGGTGCCCGCCTCGCCAGCAAAGGCCTCCTGGGCTTTTATGTAGAGTTGGTTCTTTTTGGCTTGAGAACAAGAAGAAATGTCTAATTGTCCAGCGCACCTGAGGAAAGGGAAGGTGACAGATTAGAGCTGGGGACAYGACCCCCAAGTGATAGCAAAAGCCCTCTGTGTGCTCAGGCCAGTGCTGCTGTGGGACAGCAAGGTCTCCTGCTGACTCRTGCAGCTCGTGTGGCCAACAGCACCTCCGTGACCACTGCCAGAGCCCTCCCCAGATGCTCCTCAGCAGCTCCCTGCTGCTGAACCAGCAGCTCGCATTTGTCTGTCATTTTCGCATTGTCTCTTTTCTTGCCATATTTTGAAAACGGCTTGGCCAGCTACAAGTCCTGCTGGCCTTTGTGATTGCCTGAGGAGGTGCATCGGTTTGTCCCCCACCCACTGTATCCTTGGATTTGGCCAAGAATGGTGGGTCCAGGCAGTGGAGCGGAGCGCTGGGGCTGATGTTTTTGCCCAGCTGTGCTGGGCAGTGAGGGGGAGAGTCCGAGGGGTCTGGGAGCGTGGGCTGCGGCAAAGCCTGAGACGGGGTGGGAATCTGCCATCTGCTGCCCTCTTCCCCCGCAAAGCCAAGGTTTGCTGGTAGCCTTAGAAAGTGGGTTACCCTATTGCTTCTGGAGTTATTCTACTGATATGCTCCTCAGCCAGGTTACACAGGTTTCTGCCACCAATTTTCTGAAGCAAGGGCCCAGTTAAGGTGCCCCCTAGATCCAAGTATCTGRTGATCAGATGCTGGACCTGAAAAATGCAATTCAAAACGTTGAATATATTCAGACAAGGAGAATATTCCTCGTACAAATGCTTATCACAGTACAACAAAAGCAGTCACRGCAAACTTGAGCAGAGCCTTTGCTACAAATGCTAGCAAGAAAGGAGAGGAAGAGCTCCTTCAAGGCCGTGTAGCAAATCTGAGCTCGGCAACAAAATCAGACCCTTAACCAATGATACCCAGCTCAGATTTCCAGTCTAGGCGATGGGCCAAGCCTGCAGGTCTGTGATGCCATGTGCGGASACTAAATGGTCCTGTTGCTCCCCCTCCTTTTGGCTGTTGTGGGCTCTCGTGTGCTCGTGCAGCCCGAAGCCAGGCCCCGTTCCCACACCTGTGCCCAGGGCCGCTTACCCTCGCCCCACGCGCTCCCTCCTAGGGCACTCGGTACGTTTTCATCTCGTGTACAGGAGCACTTGCAGCATGCGCAAATCCCCCGGGAGAATCAGTGAGGCCTTTGTTTTCTCTAGGGGCTTGCCCATGTTCTGGGTTCATTTGGGACCCCTTCGGCCAGTTATTGCCACGGACGGTGGCAGCTGCCCTGTCCATCTCTTGACCCTTTTACCTCGGGAGCTTTCCACTTGCCAGCCATGGGGTCAAGCAGAGCTGAGAGTGTGTCACTGGATGTCACCCTCCACATGCTGATCTCCTCTGCGGTGTACTGGTGGGACAACTGCCCAAACAGCTTTAACTGGTCCTCTGGGATCCCCTTGGGGTAAATCTGAAAGGTCAGGCTAGCTTGTCAGAAAAAGAGGGTCAGAGAACGGGGACATCTCTCTTTGTGTCCTAAGTAAGATATGAAGTGCTCTTCATACCCCAAGGCACATTCCAGTGGCTTAAAGAGTAATGAGAAATCCACAGGCCAAACACAGCACCCAAAGTCTCCATCCCCCTTTTACCGTTGCCCTCGTGCTCCTGTGTCCTCTGGCTCTTCGCAATATCTTTAACTTGACACTTGACAGCAAACCCTGGCCTCTGGGTATGGCAAAACACCAGCTGCAGCCAGCCTCTTAGACTGGAGCACAAGGCACATGCTGGAGGACACCAGTGTCTTCAGACCTTCTTTGCAAAGACCAGCCTGTCCATGCTATACCTCATTTTTCTCATCTCTTTTCTCTAGTATTTTTGCCATCCCCTCTTGCTTTTCTCTCTCAGCCATACCTGCTCTCACATCTCAAACACATGCTTTGCAAGGCAAAAACGTGCATTACACCTCCCATGCCCACTAAGTTGCTCCTCCCAAGTACGTGCTGAGTTTCTCCCTCACTGTGATCAGTCCCAGGGACGCCCGTTCCCTGCAGACTGATCTCTCCTTTCCAATAACGTGGCCACATTAACCCAAGACTCAGCTGAAGGATCCTGCCTTATCTCCCTACGTTCATTACCTCGCTGATTTTTTTTTTCATGACATGAAGATACTCCGCAGTGAGAGGCTGTTCCAGCAGAGGTGCCAGGTTTGCTTTTAAAACCTCGTTACTCAGGCACAGATCAAACTGCTCGCTGGTGTCGTAGCTGATGAGGAAGAGGGGGTCTGAGATGGTGCTGGCGACGATCGGTGCAGACAGGCAGTCTGGAGAGAGCCAGGCGGGGAAGGGGGTGTTAGAGAGATGGGGGTTTCCTTCCTGCCCGCCTGACACTGAGCCTATTATGGGCTCTCAAAGTCCCTCAGAAAAGGCATGTTGAATTAATAGGAAATTATAATAATGCTGTTGAAATCATCCTGCAGGGTGGGACTTAGAATTAGAGTCTCATCCTCCGATTTTCTTCTTCTCTCTAGAAACCTTGTTCTCTTGAGAGAGAGCCAGAGGTCAAGGTGCCCATGGCCCCTGATTTATTTTTTTTTACCCCAGGAGCCTTAAGCAACTGAACTAATCCAGACCTGTCACTGCTAACGAAGGTACGTACGTTTTGTGCTCCGCTTAAACCTGCGTCGAGACGAAGAAGAGGCTGTTGCAAAGGCTTTTAGGAGGGCCACAGATTTCTCCCTCTGGGAGACACCTTGGCTGCGGTACTCAGCAGCAATGCTCCTGCAGAAAGCCTTCCTCACCTCCTGAGGAGAGGAAGGGCAGAAAGGGTTCCTGGGCCCCATGGCAGCACAGGCCAAAATGAGTCCCAAGACCCGATGGGCGCATGGCACAAGAGATGCAAGCAGGGCCAGGGCCTCAGCTTCAGGCTAGTTCATAAGGCAGGAAAGGAGACGGATGCTGAGCAAAGGAAAGGTGAAGTGCAGGAGACAAAAGCTAGGTTCAAGAGGATCTGTGGGTCACGGGGGGTAGAGAGCAAAGGACACAGCTCATAGCTAACTCGTTACACATCCCAGCCACCGTCACACGCACTAAAGGGTGAAGGCACCCCAAGGTCTCGAGGGGGATAGCTTACTTCAGCCACTGAAGTCAAAACTGTCTGGTTCAAACTCAGCACGAGTGGCCCCAAGCTTTGCAGAATCCTTAAATCCCAGGACAAAGGATACCTGTGGCCGACGGGACAAGGCACAGCTTAGCTTCCTCGCAGATGCAACATCTTTGACCACCACCCACCCGTAAGTACAAGTGGAGGCTCCTTACCCGTACACCGTGGCACCCCGGAGGAGTACGGCGTTGAGGGCGGCTTGCTGGGCTCTGGACAACGCTGGGCACAGCTTCAGGTTCTCCAGGACACTGGAGTCAGAGGCTGTGATGGTCGCCGGCTCCATGTCACACACCAGGGCACCAAGGCTGCCGAGATGCTCTGGACTCAGGCTGGCGCCGCTCACTCCCTGGGGAGAGGTCGAGACAACCCTTCCTACAACTGCCGAGCTTGTGACACGTCAGATACTTGTCCAACTCAGCGTGGCGCTCGTAACCCTCTCCTGAGCAGAGCTTGCAGCTCAGCTCCAACTCACCAAGCACGCTAGTGCCCCGCGCAGGAGCCGTGTCCTTTGGGTCGAGCCTTTCGGCAACAGGTCTAGGTTCCCTCGAGAAGCCAGAGTGTAAAATGCTTTGCAGGTCTGGTTGCGTACGTTGGCAAAGCTGAGAGGAACAAGATGGGCCATAACTGGGAGGAAGTTTCCTAAGAAGGGGGCAGAGCTCCCCGGGGGGTTCGGTGCGCGCAGCTTGTCAGGGACGGTCGTTGTAAATGGGAAACTTCACTCTCTCAGTGAGTGAAGAAGTTTCCTCACCCTCTCCTCAGCTGAGGAGAGGTCCAGGGGAGATCTGCAGAGCTTCTGAGTGAGGGAGAGGGCTGGAAATGCCTTGATGTGTTAGGTCTGAAGGTGTCTGCCGAAATAGGCGATTTTTCCTAAGTTTCTCCCGTATGCAGCTCCTGCACGCACCAAGGGGGGACGGGGCTGGGTTATTGCCCTGCTCACAAGTGTGGTTGTAATTGGTTCGTTGGAGTGATTCTGCACCAAAACCAGGACCTTGTGCCATCCTTAGATACTCACTCGAAGAACAGCAGCACGTCTGGTGGGTAGCTGGCGAAGTCGGCTGTCAGGTTCTTTGCAGCAAGCAGTTTGGCCAGGCAGGATAACTGAGAAAGAAGAACAGGCAGATGTTTTTCATACTATTGGTGATGAGATGCGAGGCGCCGGCCTTCGCACGGGCTGCCGGCCTGCAGGAAAGCCCAGGCAACGGGCCTGACGTCGTGCTTGGGCAGGTCACATTTGAAAGCAGCTGCAAACCCGTCCCTTTGGGGAGACCCGTCCCGTTAGCTGCAAGGCTCCTGGGACAACGGCGGGAGCTTCCCGTGCCCGGCCCGGGCTTTGGCCTGTCGGGCTCGCAGCTTTCCTGCTGGACTTGTCGCCTCCTCACCAGCAGGCCAGGCGGCAGGAACGGACCGGCCCCCCTCGCTCGCGGCGCGCCTGCCGCAGACGCCTACCTGGGGGCTGCTCAGCGCGGCCCTCCCGCTCCGCAGCCCCTTGGCACGCGACAGGATCTCGGCGGCGGGCAGATCGCCGGCGGAGGAGCACCGGAGACCTCGCAGGACCGAGGCGGAAAGGCTGTTGGGGAGGCTCGTCAGCGTTTCGCTCCCCCCTCCCACGCAGCGGCCGGAGGACGAGCCCGCTCCTTCCCCAGGGGATTCGCGGTTCCCCCGACCGCCGGCCGMCGGCTTGTGGGCGGCCCAGTGCGGTGGGGCTGTGGGTGGACACGACCGACGGGCTGTGCCGGAGAGCGAAGCCTGGAGGTGCCCGGCTCGGCCCCGGCTCTGGTGGTGAAGGGAAACCGGCCGAGCCTGGATTTCGGCTGCCGGGACGCTCCCGCTAAGTCGGCGTCAGCCCCTGAAGGGCAGGAGAGTCTTTACGTGTTCGCGCTACCACAAAAGCYGAGGCAGCTGAAAGCCGGAGCCGCGCTCTGGCGCCCGCGCGCCGCTCCGGATCTGCCCCAGCCCGACGGGCCGTCGCAGCGGGCCGCGACGCACGCGCCAAGAAACGCGCTGTCCGCCCAGGCGAGGCGTCTCCAGCGGCCCGGGACCGGGCCCGGGGCCGGCGCGCGGCACTTACCCGGAGCGTCGGCCGGCGGCAGCTCCGAACGGGACGGCCGCCTGCGGAGGAGGAAACGCAGACGCTCAGCCGGAGCGAGCCACGACCGGGCCGGGGATGGCGTCGGGCCGCGGAGCCGGGCTGGGGCTCTCTCCCCCAAACACCCCGAGCCCGCCTGCTCCGCGGACCGACGTTCCCTGCCGATCCCGCTGAGATCCGGGCCCTGGACGGGAAAGGTCAGCCGCGAGCCCGCAASCTGGCCGGCCGAGGGGTCGGGAACGCGCGTCGAAACACCTCCCCGAGGGACGAGGCGTCGGAGACGAGCTGGGGGAGGGAGCGAGAGCCCCGCCGGAGCGCGTCCCCCGCGCCTCCGGGACCGGCCCGAACCGCGCTCGGCCGCCCGCCCTGCGACACCCCCTGAGCTCCTTTTAGCTCCTTTCCACGCACGGGGGATGCTGCTGCGGAGTACGACCCACACAGCCGGTCAGCCTTTCTTTTGGTCCCCCCCCGCCAACAAGAAATGATCTTTTTTCCAAAACTGAGCGTTTTCGCTAACATCATTCATGTCTTCTAAAACGTTACGCTTTCAGCTCGCATCCCCCAAGCAAATGGAAAAAAATCAAACACGCAGAGCCCTCCTTCCCCTGGGTTTTACCCATCTTTCCATTTTTCTCCTCTTCCAGCAGCAAAACTGAATGAGGGCAAAGTGGAACGGATTAAAGGGCAGCAGAAACCAGGTAAAAAAGTACGTTGTTGAAAAAGAAAATTTCAAAATTTATCCCCAGGTARGAAAATAGTCTAAATATTCTTAGTAAGGAACCACGTGCTGGCTCTGCCCCGTGTTTGCGGTGCAGAGGGCAGTGAGGGCGCAGGGAAGGGACGTGAGGGTGGCCAAGAAAATGAAGCTGGTGCGGACAATCTGTYGCAAAGCTCTTTCTCTTTGCCGTAAGGAAGTAACCAGCTAAATCTCATGAAGGCAGCAGAGTTCTGGGGGATTCCAGGCAGCTCCAAGCAGCCCAGCTGTTTTCTAGCAGAAGATGCAAGACCTGCAGGACTCCCAAGCCTGAATTTACCCCCCACCCCGGCGGGAGGTGAGAGCCCAGCAAAGATGCAGCCTCAGGAGGCACCAAAACRCACGTGTTTGACCTACCGTCGTGCTCGGCTGGCCCGTGAGGTGCCCTTTCCTTCCGTGACTCCTCATCCGCGCCGTCGCGATGGTGTCACCGCTGCGGGGCGCGGAGCGGGCCAGCAGGTCAACCAGCGCAGCGGGGTCCTCGGCGTCCGCGGCCTGGGAGGGAAACGAAACGGTAGGATAGAGGAGAGTAAAACCAGCAACAGAGAGGAACTTCCTCGCGCGCTTGGGCTGGGATCTGGCCCCTGCGGGGTGCGTGACACACGGGCTCTGGAGTTGCCAAGTTCTCCCTTACTGGAGGTGCCCAGACATTTTCCTGCAAATACCTGTGACTTACAAGGCCAAAGGGAAAAAGGTAAAGAATATTTCTCACGTTCAGCAAATGTAGGGCTTAGCCTGAAATAGGAAAAGGCCTCCTCTTCTGAGTCACGTGCTTTTATCTGAGCTCCGGGACAGAGATGAGGAAAGGACAGAAGGGGACACCCGAGCCGGTCCAGTCCGTCGCATTTCAGGTGCCTCGGTCCCGGAGCAGGCATCGACCGACCTGAGCGCTGTTCCCTCTCCCACGCCATCTGGCTCAGTGTAACCCGGTCTTCCCAGGGGCTCCCTTCTCCCGCCCGGGCCCTGGGGCGGTTTTCCCCAGGAGCAGGGACGCTTCGAAGGTTGGGTGCAACCATCTCCCCCTGCTTTCCAGGCACCGGACTCCGTGCGAGTTCCTCGGGGACCGGGGCAGCCCCGAGCGCAGCGCGTGCCCGCGCTCTGCCCCACGACACGTTCCGGCTCCGGTCAGAGCAGGCGTCCCCGGAGGACGCCCGCCGGGGCGGGGAGCCGCCGGGACGGCTGCAGCTCCCGCCGCTCGGCGCAAACCGTCTCCTTATTAACCGTCTCCTGTTTCAGTGACCCGCGGTGACTTACTGACGCTGCTTCCACGAAGTCCGCTGAAAGCCCTGCAACAAAGCGAGATCAGGTTGTAAAATATCTCTCTCTGCTTGCGACCTTCTAAAGCAGCTCCGTATTTAAAAAGTTCAGGAAAAATCTTTTCTGTGTCAAATTGACATAGTGTTCAGTAAACGCAGGCAAAGGCGCCGAGGTTCGGAAGCGCAGAGGCTGCAAGCATCCTGCAATGTGCATTCAGCCCTGATAACCGGGACTTCGCCTASGGGGGGGTTTAAAAGAGGGCGAAAGAGCTGCCCGGAGCAGAGCGCGTTTGTGCAGGAAATATCCGACGCKGTGCGCGGCGCGGGCTTGGAAAACCTCCCACGGCTTCGTAACGCTAAGGGTAGCGCGAGACGGAGGACGGCCAACGCGAGGCGGGTTGGTAAACGGAGAGCTGCCGCGGCCGGGGCTGGGGGCACAAAGCGACTCACGGAGGCAGAGCAGGCAGGCRGCCAGGACGCGGGCTGCCGGGGTCATGGTGCCGGCGGCGGGGCCGCGGMCTCGGGGCCGCCCTGGAAGAAGCACGGGGCCGAGGGTGAGACGATCCCCCCCCCATCTCGCCCCAGGTGCTGATTTGCCGCGTCAAAAATCCCCCAGCGCCGCAGACTCGGCGCGAGCTCTGGCGCTGCACGAGCGCCGGGGCAAATCCACCCGGCAACCAAGATAAAAAAAATTGTTTTTTTTTAATCTTATATAGCAGATGGCAGAATTTTGTTCTCTGCATCTTATTGAGAAAACTCCGCATCGCGTATTCCTCTCGGCCACGCGGAGCCACGTCCCTGCCAGCCGCTCGCGCGGCGGCTCCTGCCCCGTCCCYGGCTCGGCGCCGCGCCGGGACGGACTGGGAGAAATCCGCCAGCGCCGCGGCACCTGCACCAGCCCAGTGCAACGGCAAGAGCAGGTGTTGCTCTTCCTCCTAACTCCGTACCAATCAACCAGAGGCCCCTAATAGAAAATAGAGCCAGAAATTAGCTCAGCAGGCTGTTTAAGAGCCCGCAGAACAATTAGCTTATTGACCTTCCAGCTAGATGCTACTAATTTTTCAGCTAGGTCTCATTACGTGCCGCGAATCCCCCTGAGCTCCCCCGGCAGTCTCATTTCCTCACCTCCGTGGATCCGCTGGGATCCGCTGGGGCGGCAGAGTGAACCGCGTTTCGGGAGGGCAAGGTGCTCACCCGGCTGCAGCCGGCGCGGCGGCGGAGCCCCTCTCGCTGGGTGCTGGGCGCTGGCGGCCGGCGACGAGCAGCCTGCATGAGCTGCTGGGCGCCCACACCTCGCCGGGGTGGGGAGAAGGGGGTGTGACACAAGCAGTTTCTCAAGAGCATTTCGTAAAGTAGCTTTTTTTTTTTTTTTTTTTTTTTTTTTTTTTGGGGGTGGGTTTTTTTTTTTTTTTTCCCTATAAGGGTCAGTTTGAACTTGGGGCAAACGAAGTTTGCTCAAACCTCTAGTTTGACCATTCCTGCCTCTCTTACGGCGACAAAAGTTCCCTAAAGCTAGTGAAAGGTCTTTGAACTCTTTAGGGGTTTATTTTGTAGGGCAGCCGGGGTTCAGACTAGACCAATCTCCAGGGAAGGCTTGGTACCCCTGCGAGGGCTTGGGGTCCCTTGCCAGCTTTCTCTTGCATGTGGACAATCTCTGCTTCCTTTTTTGCAGCTTTCTACCTGGAATTTTTTGATCGTGTTCTGAAACAGAGCCTGGAACATGCCCCAGGTAACCAGGCTGAAAATAAGGAAAGGCTGGGGTAGATCGGCCTTTGCAAACGGTCGTTGCAAACCCCGGAGCGGCTGCAGGTGGGTTTTGCTCCCTCTTGGCAGCTCCTGGTTGTGGCACCCCGGGTGGCCCCGGGCTCCCCGGCAGCTCCTCGAGGGTTTGTGCCCGAGCCCAGACCTGAACTGCGTCCGTGGCTCCGGCACCACGAGGGCACGGGTCTGACCCCCTTCCTCCCCCCGGTAGCCTGGCGGTCCCCCGCCGTGGCCCGGCYGCTCCTCGGGGCCGCGGTGCCTCCRCGGCCTCGCCGGCGGCGCGGGCGAAGCCGATGAACCGGTCCTGCAAAGCAAGGTGTTGGTCAGCAGCTCTCCGATATTTCTGGTTTCTATTTTGGAAGGATCTGCTGCAAAAAATAGCTCCCGTCGGAGAGCTAAAATTACCGAAACTTGTTTGCTCCATGGGTGCCGGCGGGAAGGGCCCGGGGCTCTGCAGCCGGGGGGGGGGGGTGCGTGGGGGAGCAGGGATGCGGCAGGGCACCCCGGGGGCACCGCGTGCGCCAGGCTTGCCGGGAGCCCTGAGACAACGTTTGGGGCCACGGACGACCCAAGCGTGGGGAGCCAGCACCGGCAGTCCTGGCTGCGCCGGGAACCGAAGGCTCTTTGCCCCCCCCTTTTTTTTTTGCATTTTAATGGTCAGCGCTGTTCGGGGTCTCTGGATCGCCATGCGCCAGTTTGAAATCTGAGCAGCACCGAGAGTGTCTTTGGGCCGCCACTCGTTTTTCCAGCTGCTTCAATTTGAGGAACGACCTGTTGATATAGAAGAGTCCTTAAAACGCCGTGCTTGGAGGCACTTGTCTCTGCGAACCACCTAAACACCAGTAAATCCCCCCGCAGCGTGTCACCCGCTGGCGCCGTGCGCCCTGCCGGGCAGCACTGCGCTGCTCCCAGYGCTCCTTGCCGGGGGAGAGCTGCGGTGTTTTGAAATTAGGCAGAGCTTTTCTTCCTCCTCCTGCTACTCGGCCTGGGACAAAAGCAGCTGCTGATGTTGTCAGTCAAATATTTTTTTTATTGGGTGACTCTGGGTTTTTCTGTTTTCAGAAAACTGAAACCAGTTTCTGTTCGAGGTCTGGGTGCAAACGCGGGTCACCGAGGGACGGGGGCGGCTGGCAGCGTGCCGCAGCGGACACCGGTGCCCGGGGGCCGTGCCGCGAGGCGCCCGCGGGGCAGACCTTCCCGAGCTGGCGCCCGGGACCCCGGGTGGCCCCCACTGCGGGTCCTGGGCGAGGGTGGCCTTAGGGATGTGCTGGGGAGTGGTGGGGGAACGGCAGCGAGCGCAAAATAGGGCTGAACCGCGGGTATTTGAGATGGAAAAGGTCCCGGGGGCAGAGTGGAGCGAACAGGCTGAAGAGCAAGCGGCTGGTGCAGCCTCGGCGCTGGGCTGCTGCCGCTGCCCCGGGCACAGAGGGGCTTCCCAAACCTGCTCCGGGAAGAGGGATGCTTCAGCCTTCCCCCCCGGAAAGGCACGCACGTCTTGCTCGGGGACGCGAAGGGGAGGGAGAAAGTGGCGTTTTTCTGGCTGGAAGAAAATGTGTGAAACCAGTTGGTGAAAAACCCCGTGCACTGGGGCAGACCCTGGGCCAGATTTGGAAAAGCACCATCGTAACTGAGCCCCTCCGACACGAACGGCTAGGAGCTGGCTGGCTTCCAGGCCAGCGTCATCCCCGCCTTCTCCCCCCATTTTACAGAAGAACGTGCTTTTATTTTAGCAGAGGGGAGCACAAGAGGTTCGGGAGCAAGGGAAGCAGCACAGCCCGGAGAGCCTCGTGGCTGGAGGGGGCCGGCGATGGGAAGAGATGAGCTGCAGAAAGAGCGGGGCCAGCATCCCCCGAGCAYGCGAGGGCACCTGCATTCGCCTCCTTGCCTGCATCCTTGCTCGTCTTACCAAGATCTACTAAACYCTCTTCCATGGTGGAGCATCTTCGAGTTTCCTCCACCGTCCCGAAGCTGCCGGCCAGGATGGTGTTCAGGTGGGTAAACTCTCTCGTCTCTGCAACGGGGATTTTACCTGGGCGAGGGGGGGGAGAGCAAAGCCCGTCCTTGCCCAGCAGGCTGGCCAGGTTGGAGCCCGTCTCGCCGGGACGGTTCGTGCCCGTTCCCCAAAGCCCCTCGGCGCTGCATCGGGGCTCTTGCAGGGCAAATTAAGAGACCGCTAGTTCAAATGCAGTACACACRTGTAATGATTTACTCCAGTAACATCCACAAACGTGCAGCTGTAAATAAGGATTACTCCCAGATGCACAGAACGCCACAACACGCCACTCACAACCCCCCAAAACACAGGTGCATTCACGCAAGACAYAGCGAATTATCTGGTGGAAGGAATTACACGATCAGGACGGAGCAACGCTGCACGCCAGCACGAAGGGAAAGCARGGCGAAGGGCTACCGTAAAATACCTCGCTCCAAGATACGGAAAATATACATTTTATCTCCRGTTCCTGCAAGGTGGGGTAAAAAGTGCAATACGTGAAGGCTGGGATGGGTGCGGGGTTCCTCCAGCGGTCCCGGCAGGGGCTTCCCGGCCGCCACCGTCCGGGTGACCGGCGCCTGGCGCACGCRCGTCGGTGCCAGCCGAGGCCACGACCTGCGGAGCAACTAATGGCACAAAAACCGGGGCGCCAGAGCCGCAGCCGAGCTCCCCACCAAGGGCCGCGTGGCAGCACACGTCAGGGGGCCGCGGTCACCGACATCCTTCGGCAGCCTCAGGGCTGTTTCTCATAATCCCACTCCAGCCAGTTTTTTATTTTCAAARCTTCCTCTAAGGGCTGCAGAGGAGAAGCGAGGTGGAAACCAGAGCGCAAGGGCAGCACGGAGTGGACTGGCGAAGCAGGGAAATTCTCAGACCGAGTTTTGGTTGYGTGCTGCAACGCCGAGCTCCAGCCCGAAACTCGAGCTTCCTCCCGGCCGCCCGCGGGCCGTCGGCGTCTCGAGCAGCTTCAGCCGTTTCTCCGCCTGCTCGCACCCCGCCGGAGCCCCAGCAAACTGTCTAACCACAAGACCTGTCTCCAGCTCCATCTAGTGCTAGCACCCTGCTAGCGAGGGACAAAAACATGATCCTTGTTCCCCGACATTAAGGAAAAGCAGAAACAGGCTTTTACCTTCTGATCCCGCCCCGGCAGGGGTTGCGTTCGTATCCAGGATAAAAGCGGGTGCTAAGAAAAGGAGGTATTAGTAGAAAGAATAATCAGATCTATTAAAAATAGCTTAGCGATGCTGGCTATTTCGGGTACAAGTACTAAAAATACACGCGTTTCCGAGGCCATCAGTATTTCAGAACTGCTAAAAGACTAGATTCTCTTCATAGAAATTTGGAAAAAGTTTAAAATCTATTAGTATTAATTCACTCATCTTCAACAAAGCTTTAAAAAAATACACGTGGGCTGCTGCAGCCAGGAAATCGGCAAGGACGGGGGGAAAGCAGCGATCCTCTGCGGCGGTTAGGGGACTTCTCCTGTTCCGCACCGCTCAGTTCGGCGGGGARAACACCCGGCGGCCGAGTCAGCAGGAAAGCCGCGCGGGAACCTGCCCCGCGCAGCCCTAGAGAGGCGCCGCCGGGCTGTCCTCGGCCCCCGAACTGGCCAGCAGCCTCCCGAGCCCCCTCTCTGCTCCCGCAGTGGGGCAGCCCCACTCGCCGCCCGCCCTGGCGGGACCCGGCCCACAGGCAGGAGCAAGGGGTGGGAAGGTGGGAAACAGATCCCATGCTGCGTCCAGCAGGACGTACGACTCGGGTTCTCCCCCCGCTTCGACGGGGCGCGCTCCGGCACCCTCGCGCTTCGCGTCCGCGGACATCGCCGCCGCTCCACTGGCGACSCTCGTCTCGGTGCTCACCCAACCGCACCTGAGCCCGAGGACAGCGCGGGACACCCTGGGTCCGACCTGCGCTCGAAGCTGCTGCAGGACACGCTAACTCTGCTGCTGAGGCGTGGAGTTAGGGAAGGGGCATCGAGGGGTCAGGCGGGTGATGAGGATGTTACAAAATAAGCCAATCCTAGCTGCTGCTAAAACCTGTCTCATCMCAGTCCCAGAAGTGAAGGAAACTATGGTGTACAAGAAGTGCAGATGTGGTCAGCGCTGGGCTTGGAGGGGAGGCTGGCCAGGACCCACTCGGACAAAAATGGAGCTTTGGGTTGGAAATGCAGAAACTTCTGCTGTTCACTCCAAAGTCCACTCCGCCAACCACTGCTCACACTTGGCTCGCTGGTCCTCTGTCTCCRCTCTCCCAGCTTTGCTCGGTGCCTCCTCTCCTCTGCTACTAAGCACATTTTTTTGGCTCTCCTCCTCTTCTCCTTTCTGGATCATCTTGTCCTTTAGCTCCTGGATGGTCTCATCTAGCCGGTGAGTGATGTGGTGAGGCACCCAGTTGCTGTCCATGGYGGTCACGAAGGGGTCGGGTGCAGAGACCTCGATGAGCTCCTTCCCGGTGGGGATGCGCAGGTAGTAGGCGTGGAGCATCATCCTGTAGGGACTGCTGTCCGTCTTGTGGCTGTAGGTGAAGTCGCCCACGATGGGGTGGCCGATGGCGCTGCAGTGAACCCGGAGCTGATGTGTCCGCCCTAGGGGGAACCCAGGGGCAGGGTCATCAGAGACAGCAGTTACTGCGGTTGAGGGCCCTGTGGTCCGAGGTGACAACGCACCAATCCCCTCTGTCCCCCCCTTCAGAGGACGCAAATCCCCATGAGCTGAGCGCAGCCTTCAGCTCAACCCTTCCCAAACTTTGCTTTGCACCGTGCAACCACGTTACAGCCAAGGGCCAGGGAGGCCCGCGCAGGGCAGCAGCAGGGCCAACGGCTCCTCTCTCTGGCTCAGCAGCTCTTCCTACCAGCTCGAGCGTACGAGCCGTGCCTGGCCAAGCAGCAGAGCTAGCCAGCACTCAGCCCCTAGCTCCTGCCATCGTGTCCCAGGGYAGAAATCCTGCTGCGCGCTGGCGCAGCCCCAGCCGCCGGCTCCCACCTGTCAGCGGCTGCAGCAGCACTTTGGTTACGGGCTCCCCGCTGTAGGATCCGTGTTCGAGAACGATCAGCTCCGACTGGCAAGGCTTGGGATTTTCACAGCCTGGAAGGCGAGCGGGAAGGGGGTCAGCTCACGGCGCAAACGCCGTTCGGGTGGCGCGCGGCTCCGCTCCGGGTGCTTACCCTCCGTGCCCTCGATGCACATCATGTGGGTCATGCCCTCGGTCGTGTTCTTCCCTATGGCGTACTGGATCGTCATTCGGCTTTGCTTCACGTGGCCCCTGACCTGGAGGGCGGAGGGGAGAAACCTGGTTCACCGGACAAACCGAGCCCCGAGCCTCGCTGCTCAGCCGCGCCAGGCAGGAGACACGCAGGAGCTGCTCCCCTTTTAGCACGCTCAGAAGAGGTGTCCARCTCCCGGAGGCAGCGAACAAACTGCTGCAGAACACCAGGCTGCAGGACGGGTGTCCAGACTCTGCACTCCAGGTGTCCCTGGCAGCAGGATCAGGCTGGAAAACTCGGTGTTTTGTACAGTCCCGTGGGCCTACAAACCACCTCAGATACTCACAGATCAGACGGGCTGATGGTGGCTGTGGCAAGCTGTGACGGAGGAGAGCCGGCGGCTGGACTTACCAGGGCAAGATAGGCTTTGGTCACCAGCCGATCCTTGAAACACTTGTAGGCGCTTCCTGCCGCGGCTTTGTTGAGTGCCACGCAGAGGGCCCCGCTGGTGGAGAAGTCGAGCTGGTGGCAAAACCTGCGCAGGAGACGGATGTGGAACATCTCCAGGGGATTCCTGGCAGCTGCAGTTTTTCTTTCATACGTGCTCTGCTTCGAGGCAGGGCACTAAGTTTGGGTGCCTGACCCTCCTGGACAGTCCAACTTGCCTGCCAGTGACAACCCTGAAGCAGAGAAATGCTCCTATACTGGGAGCATGAGGAACGTCATGTTCCGCGGGAAGTTAGGGGAAGATGCCAACCTGAGGCTGTACCTAGCGAAGGCAGTGGCAGGCACAGCACAGCTCAGCCTGTGGCTGGATGTTGCCCCACGTACCCCCTAGTTGCCCCTTGTATCCTGTGTCACTCACTGGTGCCACGCCAGCCCCGGTGTGGCCCCAGACCTGAGGCAGCCCATCAACAGCAGCGGTGCCCATCGTTGTTCCCACATGGTGCCACCCAGCAAGGAGGCTGTGGGCAGCGGACTGAGATCAGCYGAAGAAAAGGTCCGTTCGGTCTCGCAGGCACTTACCTGAAGCCGTAATAGGTGTCCGGGTCGGCGAGCTCGGGGAACCGGTACTTCAGCTGACTCTGCAGGGTSAGCTTCTCGTACCACATCTTGCTGTCGATGCGGATGTCCCAGTGCTTGTTGACCACRATGAAGTCCGGGCTCTGGTAGAGGATGGACAGGTTGTCGATGGTGCCCGGCTCCATGGCGAGCGCTGCAGGGAACAGCCGCAAATCAAGGCGACCTGGGATACCAGACCTGCACGTCGCAGCTGCTCCATCCACCGCGGCGGTGAGCGAGCGACCTCCACGGCTGCCTCTGCGCTTCAGCAGGCCCCGAGACCGGGAGGCAAGAGCAGAACGGACCGAAGCCACGAGCCGCGAGCAAGGCAAGAAGCACAGGGGGTCGGGGCGTCACGGCAGGCCCTGGGCTGTGACCCCGACTGATGGAAAGGGACGGGGGCGACATGAGCAGGCGCCTGTGCACCACCTGTGCGGGGCCACAGCCACTCTGGTGTCACGTCATACGGTACCGCAGCCCAGTACAGCGTCACCCTGCACTGGTGCCGCAGCGGTATTGATGCTGCTCCATACTGGGCCTGCAGCTGTAGCGGTGTCACACGGTACC
>NW_028185939.1:576891-590763 GCF_003343005.1 Rhea americana
GCGGGCGCGGGCGCGGGCGCGGCGCGGCCCCATGGAGGGTCCCGACGGGGCCCCCGAGGAGGACCTCTACGAGCAGGACCTCTACGAGCAGGACTTCCACGAGCGCTTCGCGGCCGAGCTGGAGGTGCTGGCCGAGCTCGAAGGTGGGCGCGCGGTGCCCCGCGGACCGTGCCGTGCCCCGTCGGTGCCGCCGACGCGAGGCGCCGCGGCCCTGGCGAGGGCAAAAAGCTTCACCGAGAATCTCTTCCAGATCCTCCCTCCCCGCCGCCGGCCCCCAGAGTCTCCCAGTTCCGCAGCAGAAAGCAGACGCCGGGGGAGGATGCCGCCGCACGCAGCGCCGCGCACCTCGGGGAAGGCGCTCGCGGCCCCCCGGCCGCCAACCCCAAGAAGCGGGAGCTGGGCAGCAGCCCCCGGCGCCTGGCGGAGGAGGAGGCGTCCCCGGGGGGGCAGCTGCCCCCGCCGCCTTCTGCAGCGCTCAGTAGGTTTTGCCAGAGAGCCCGGTGGGCCGGGGGCTGCGCGTGCGCCCGCGGGTCGCTCTGCGGCGGGGGGCAGCCCTCCGTCGCCGGGGTCTCGCGGCGGCCCGTGTTGTCCCGCGGTGTCGAAGTTCCTCCTCTGCTGGAAGCCCTGGCTCCTTCCGCAGTGCTTTCCGACGCTCGTCGCCCGTCTCGCGGGTGGGCGGAGGTGAAGCCCGGTGGTCTTGCACTGTAGCACTCACGCTTTGGCCAACTTTGCTTCTCTTTTCTCTTCCTTTTTGCCTCTCGCAGCTCCGAAACCGAAGCGGCAGCGTCTGGAAGCTGTCAAGAAGCTGAACTTCGGTGCGGGTGATGAGTTGGTTCCTGATTTCCCCCAGGATGCTGTCACCCTGCCACCCTACCCGATGGCACCCGCTGCCCTGCAGAGTGCCAGGTTAGCCAGCCCTGGGCATCTTCTCCTGGTTTTGTGTGGAACTCTGCTGAATCTGGGAACTGTGTTAATGCTATGAGCTGCATTACCGCTGGAAACCCCAGGACCACTGAATCTCCACCTGGATTAGGAGGGGAAGGTGCTTGGTGGTGGTGGGGACTCGCTGTGTCTCTGTTGGCAGCGCCAGCTGGACAGGCCRTGCTTGCTCAGGGGAGGCGTGGGGCCGGGGCTGCAGCTGGGTCCCTGGGAACAAGCATCTGCGCTTGCCCTGGGTACGTCGGTGCCTCGCTTCAGGACTAGTAGTTGTTGCCTGAAGGCCCGTGTTGGGGAGGAGAGGGGACTTGGGGTGCTGTGGTCGTGGCTGAGGGACCTGCGGAGCTGAAGCAGTAGGACGGAGCTGGTGGGACAATGTCAGCAGATCCAGACGTCTTTAGGTCCGACCTCGCCTAAGGCCTCGTTCCTGCGAGCGCGGCTCTGAGAGGTGCCCTGCTCTGTCACTCGAATTTCGGCGGGGCTCAGGGCTGAGCCTGTGGGCGCGGGAGCAGAGCGTCTCAGGGAAGCGCTGCTCGAGCTGTGCTGGCCTGCCAGGCCGAGGAGGCTGTGGGGAGCCGAGAGGGACAGGGGTTGAGCGGTTCCCGTTTGGAAGTGTTTTGGGTTTGCTGGAGGAGTGCTCCAGCCTTGTGTACCCATAGATGCTTCAGTAGGTGGTGGTGGGTAAACTGACCACGTGCAGGCAGCGCGTTTAAGTTAAAACACGGGGATGTGTTCGTTCAGAGTAAAGTAGCATGTTGTTTCCAGCAGCTTAATCCCCTGTGGTTTTGAGAGAAATCCTCCTATGGTTAAGCTACAGAGAATTAAGGCTGTTTTATTTCTGAATGCAGATGTCCACATGGGAATTTAATGTGTTTCCATTTGTGACCTATTAGCCTCCCACCTTCAGCTGCCTCCTCTTTGTTTCCCTGAGTGACGTGGGGTAGACCAAGGCCCACAGGGTGCTGCTGAAGTGGCTCCATACTGAATTTCTCCCCTAGGGTGGGGACTGAAGTGCTCTTTCTCTTGCCTCCTTCTAAAGTGGCCTGATGTTCTCCAACTTGGACCCCCTGGGAATGAATGACATGGTTCCTCTGCAAACCACACCGCCCCCTGAGAAGAATCCAAAGCGAGTTCTCAAGCGCCCACCCATCCTGGAGGACTATGTCAACGTGACGTCCACTGAGGGCACCAGAGTCTTTCTGGTCCTGAAGGAAGATTGCTCCAGGACAGGGGTGGAGGTAAGAGGTGTTGGGGGCTGCGTTTGTTTAAATCAGCTACATCTGTGAGCTCCGATTCAGGGGCGCATGTAGGGCGAAACGCGTGTCTGCGCCCTACGTTGGTGTGAACACGCGTGTGCCGTTCACAGCTCCCCGACTCCCTGGGCTGGAACGCGCACCGGCCGCTTTACTTGCTGGGGGTACCTTTCTCCTACCTGAAGGAACAAGTGAATGAAGAGGTATTTAGTCTTATTCCTACCTTCAAAACTTTCTCTGTTAGCCCTTCAGTAAACTCCCTGGGACGGCAGGAGCTGCCTCCCCGACTGGGGAGGTGGGGGGAACCCTCCCCATAGGGAAGTGTTGATTCTCAAGTCCCTGCTCACTGGCCAGCCGTGGTTAGCAGAGCATCTCTGACTTCCCTCTTGCCTTGTTTATGTTCAAGCGTCGAAGGCAAGTTCTGGAGGCCTCGCAGCAGCTGACAGAGATCATAAACACGTGAGTTGTTTGGCAGTTCCCGTCCTTGCTGCGTTCTCAGATGTGGCTCCTGGGGGGATCGAGAAGTGGAGTTTTCCTACTGGGGTCCCAATTGCAAAGTACCTGTGAGCAGAGGAGCCTGTTGGCACTCAACACCCTCAGCTTGGGAAGCTACGGTTTAGTTCCCAGCTCTGTCCAGGCTCCCTGTGTGGTTTGGGCAGGTTGTTGTAAAACAAAGATAATTCCTTCATCAAGTGTTTGATGGGCACCTCATTCTTCCGGATTCTGACCTTTGGGAGAGAGTCTGCTGTTTACTTTGGGATTATGTTAATGCTGCAATGCCCTTATCTTGGGGCATCACCCTAAGGGCTCCTGTAGAAGAAGGAGTAAATGAGAATACTTACCTGCAGCACTGTGGTCATTCCTCTCTGTCAAGAGCAGCAGCTTTGCAGCTGCATTGCTTTGGGTGCTGAAGGAGTCTGAGCTGGAGGAATGGAAATTGTGAGCTTGGGGATAACACTGGATGGTACTGAAAGGACACAGTGCTGAAGGGAGCAAGTAGCAGTCCTAGGATTGAGCTGGGTGGGGGCTTTCTTCTGTTGCTATCACTTGGGAAGATATGGATTGGTTTTTACTGCACTATAACCAACGCGGGGTTCAGTGGAAGGGACGGTGCACTGCTGAGCTCTGCCCTGAGCCTTTCCCTTCACTTGTGGCTCTTGCAGCTGCCTTGAGAGCCAGGCCAGTGATGAGACCCCGAAGCCTAGTGAGGATGCGGAGATGGCAGACGATGAGGAGGAGTCTGCCTTGCACTGCCTCTGGGTGGATAGATTTACTCCCCGGCGCTACACCGAGTTGCTCAGTGATGATGTGAGGTGCTAGTATAAACGAGGTTTGGGTGGGTTCACCATTTTTATAACTGTTCTTTAATGCTGCGGGATCTAGGTTTTACAGGAGCATGTGCTAGCATGGCTGGGGGACTCTGCTTGTGTTAGACCCCAGCACAGGCAGTCAGGGGCAGCTTTTGCTTCGGAGAGCTCAGAGCAGTGTTTTTCCAGCTATAGTCTGTGGTCCCTCAGACTAAAGGTTCTGTAAAAGATAATCAAGGCAAACAAGACTATTGAGTGGACTTTAGCCCTGTAACCTCTATTGGGAATCGTGTAGGAAATTAGGATCACAATCTAGGAAAGGCTGAAAACCACTGGATTGAGCTGAGTCATGCAAGGGAGAGGAGAGAGTGAGATGTTGGGACTTGTCCTTGGTTCTACCACGGGATGCTGGCTGAGCTGGTAAGGGAAGCGGCATCCCAATTTCTGGCCCCACCTGTGATGCCTTGTGGAAAACCAGCCAGGCTCTCGCGTTGTGAGAGGGGAAGTGCCAAGTGCTCAGGTCCGTCTGGTCAGACATGTTGTGTGTTGCCTCCTCCAGGCTGCCATCTCTGCTGCTTGGCTTGTTCTTGTGCACACAACAGAGATTTTTAGGCCGCGAAGGAGAGGCCTTTCTCTCTCCTCAGCTGGACACTTCTGAGATCAAATGCTGATTGCTTTCTTTCGTGTCCAACATGCAGTACACAAACCGCTGCCTTCTGAAGTGGCTCAAGCTCTGGGACACAGTGGTGTTTGGCAAGGAGAAACCTCTGAAGAAAGCAAAGCCCAGTGCTGAGGCTCATCCTCCACTCAGACAGCTCAAGGAGCAGCAGAATAAGTGGAAAAGTAAGGCCCAGCTCACAGAGGAGATCCTGGAGGCTGAGCTGGACCAGCACAAGAGACCAAAGTACAAGGTGAGCAGGACAAGATGCAGCTGCGATGGTTCTTTCCTTTTATGCTCCCCTAATCCCACCACTGTGGTGGGGAGCAGGGTCTTTTCTTTCAACATAAATCCAGGAGAAATTAGATTCCCTGTTTCTCCTTTAGCAAATGTAAGGTATTCCTCCTTTTCTTTTCTGTTTCAGCTTAAACAATGTGATAACGGGGATGGGAACAGATATCAAGAGAATTTTTCCAACAAAACATAGAGTAAATGGAATGGTAGAGGAAAGGTAGACTCTTTTATGGAGAGGTTGGTCTTGACTTCAGTTGTGTGGGGCAAATGTGACATGTCTTTGAGCAAGAAATTCTGCATCCAGAAAAGAGCAATGATAATGAGACAGTAAAGGGGTCAGAGATAATACACCCAGGCCATTTTAGCAGCTTTAACCTGTGCAATGAAAGGATATAAAAAAGGGGAAACAAAAATAGTTACTTACAGTATTGCTTCCCCAGGATATAATTCTGGAAAGGTTTTTGTTCAGCCCCGTACTAAAAACTTAAGTGAATCTTCATGTGCATGAGATACAGCTGCCACTGTCCTCCCTGAGAGTTTCTGTTGTGATTCCCTTCTTGCAGCTGCTTGTCCCTTTTCCCAGTATGTCCACAAACACAGTGATCAGTGCAGCGGCTTGCAGGGGTTGAAGGTGGAGCCGTTTGCAGGCTGTAGAGCCTGGCCCCCATATATCGTAGGCGTGGTGCTTGGATAAATCCATGCCCTGGAGCGTGCGAGGCTGATGTCACCCTCTCTGCAGGCAGCATTGCTGTGTGGACCACCTGGTTTAGGAAAGACCACGCTGGCCCATGTCATCGCGAAGCACGCGGGGTACAACGTGGTCGAAATGAACGCCAGGTTAGTCTGCGGGCTGCCCAGCCCTGCTCCATCCAAAAAAAACGGTGGAATGGTGCTGTGCAGGAGCAACCTGGAGTATTTTGTTGTTGCTGTTGTTTTTGCAGTGATGACCGCAGCCCGGAAGCTTTCAAAACCCGCATTGAAGCTGCCACGCAGATGAAGTCCGTGCTGGGTGCCAACGAGAAGCCCAACTGCCTGATTATTGATGAGATTGACGGCGCGCCCACTGTAAGCCCTCGCCAGCAGCCTGCATCAGGCCACCTTCGCGCTTGGCTCTGGGTTATCATCCCGTGTCCACAACTCTGTCCATGGCTGTGACCCTGCTCGGTTTCTGCCAGCTGTTTCTTGTCTCTAAGCAGCAAGCGTTTGTTTCTTTTTGTCTCTTAACTTTTCCTAAGGCGTCTATCAATGTGCTGCTAAATATCATCAACCGTAAGGAGGTGGAGGCCGAGGCAGCGCCCGGCGTAGGCCGGAGGAGGAGGAGGGAAGGTGGCCTGCTGCTCAGACCCATCATCTGCATCTGCAATGACCAGTTAGTAATGCTTGTCCATCCGGGTCAGAAAACGGAGAGAGATTACAAGCTGGATCCAGCCTGTGCTCCTGGGTTAGGTGGTTGTGGTGGTGCTTGCGGGGAGGGGTAGCATCACCGTCAGCCTTGCAGGAAGAGGCACCCTCCGGCAAGCCTCCTCATGCTGAGCTGGCTGGTGCCAGACCTCAGATCAGAAACACCTTCCGAAGTAAACCTGCAACGCATTCAACTTTTCTTAAACTCATCAGATTTTGCGTCTGCTTGTGTGACTTTTTGCTAGGTTTCAACGTATGGTAGCGTTCGTGCACATAGATGCACAGTTTTGTGTAGGTAGCTCTTAAATAACGCACTTCTCTTTTTAACGACTGGATTTCCCCTTCCGTCAGGGTTGCTCAGAGATCTGTGCGTTTCCCTCTGCCAGGTACGTCCCATCTCTCAGGCAGCTGCGGCAGCAGTCGTTCCTGTTGAACTTCCCGCAGACGGCCTCGTCCCGGCTGGCTCAGCGGCTCTCCGAGGTGCGGCTGGGCCGTGGGCCCTCCCTGGGGTCAGCAGCAGGCAAGCGGATGGGAGCAGGTCTCAGGAAGTCCTTTTCTTCTAGATCGCCCTCAGGCAGGGCATGAAGGCGGATACGGGAGCGCTCCTGGCCCTGTGCGAGAAGACGGAGAATGACATCCGCTCGTGCATAAACACCTTGCAGGTATGGCAGAAGAGCCTGCACTTGCAGCAGAAGGGAAGCTCAATTCCCCTACAAAGTGAGGAAAAATGAGTTGCCTGTGTCTCATGTTTTTCTTAGAGCTGGATAACTATGTCAACATCCCCCTTCTCCCTTTGCTCATTTTCTTCCCAGAGTTTCTCCTTCTTGTGTTGCAGTTCCTGCACGGCCGAGGCCAGAAGGAGCTAAGTGTGCAGATGGTGCAGACTATGAAGATAGGCTTGAAGGACCAGAACAAGGGGCTCTTCTCCATTTGGCAAGAGATTTTCCAGCTCCCAAAGGTTCAAAGGTAAACAGGAGAATTCATTAGATCACCGGCATATGCAAAAGCTTAGGAAACAGTCTGTTTGGTGCACTGTGCTTTGTGGTATCACGTAATCTCCTTGCAGGACACACAGTGGAGAGACCTGAACCACCCCTGTACAGATGATCTGTCCTGCAGCAGACAGGGCTTTGTTTAAGCAGATTTGTGTGTTCCAGAATCCCTTTGTTTGCTTTCATTAGTGCCTGATAATTTGACATCAATATTGTCTTCAACCTGGTTTGAAATGGTCCAGATATTTCTTGGTGGCCCGTTCAGCACTGGTCTGTTCCGTTTTTGCAAGGGCTTGTTGCTCAGCTGGACATCATGAGCACCTTCCCGTCTGGTCTCCCTAGGCGCAGGATAGGAGTGGACCCCGCTTTGCCAAACCAGCTCCTTGGGGACGACGACAGCCTGCTGCACCTCGGGACGAAGACCAGCTTCAACACGGCCTCACACAGGTTCCACCACGTCCTTCACCTCGCCGTTGCTGCGGGGGAGCCTGAGAAGCTCACGCAGGTAAAGCAGCCTGGCCAGGAAAGCCAGGTGCCTCCCCTGCCACACCACACGGATCCTGGGTGTCACGGCTACTCGGTGGCTCAGAAACCCCTCCCTGCAGTGACCTGCAAGGGTGCAGCACTCTGATGCTGTTCATCTTTGTTCTGTGGGTACATACGTAATTCTGGGTAGAGTATTGAGCTGACACTCAGTGCTGGAGTTGAGTTATCAGGTTGCTTAAAATCCTAGCTTGGAAGGGTTGGACTGCTCGGCCCAGAGCCGTTGGTGACGCCCCTTCCACCTGGTCCCTGCAGGGCCTGTATGACAACTTCCTCAACATGAAGCTGAGGGACTCCAGTTTCGGCTCGGTGTGCCTGGCCCTGGAGTGGCTGGGCTTCTCCGACGTGCTCGGCAGGGCTGTGCTGCACGGGCAGAGCTTCCAGCTGATGAGGTACCTGCCCTTCCTACCCGTGGCTTTCCACCTCCTCTTTGCGGCTTCCAGCATCCCCCGGCTGGTGTATCCCCACAGCCAGCACGAGGTGAGTGCCGGGAGGGCCAGAGGGTGCCTGACTTCAGCCCCACCGCCCGCAGAGGGTGGCCGGTTGGAGCTGCGCTTGCCCTGCGGTGGCTGAAGCATTTCTCTCACCCCAGGCCTTGGCCAAACTGAACCACATGCAGAACCTCATCATGTCCATGGTGTCGGGAATAACGCCCAGCGCCCGGAGCCGTGCTGGGCAGCAGGCTTTCATCTTGGAGGTGCTCTGTTTGCTCTTGGATATCATCGCCCCGAAGCTCCGACCGGTGAGGCACCCGGCAGCCCCCGCTGCTCTCTCCTCCGGCTCCAACGCTTCTCCTGGGCAGCACCTTGCGCTGCATGGGGCTGCTTGGTTCACCGAAGCCCATGGCTGCACTTACCCTGTTGGCCTACGGAGGGGACTTTCCAGCTCTGTGAAGTACATGGTGTCCCTAATAGGAAACTAATCTTTTTCTCCCTGGTCTGATCCTCTTGGGTATTAACTGTCCTTTCTTGTATCAAGGAAAAATATCTGCTTCAGGTTATTTTTGTATGTAGAAGTTATTACAGATTAATTGTGCTCTCCCCTTACTTAACCTCCGCGCCGTTCCCTGAAGAGCTCCGCTGTCCTCCCAGGTGAACATGCAGCTGTACAGCCTCAAGGAGAAGCAGCAGCTCACTGACCTCATCAGCACCATGCTGGCCTACAACCTCACCTACCACCAGGAGCGCACACCCGAGGGCCAGTACATCTACAAGCTCGACCCGTAAGTGTGTCTGGGGCTGTGTCACACCGTGAAACTGCCCTGGTACAGATCTGTTGCCCTTATAAGCTGTGGGCAGCTTGGTGGGAATGGATGCAGGCTACCTCGGATGGGGCTGGATGAAGCGAGATGTTGACTGAGATAGGACTTGGTGGACACTTAAGAGGGTAGACAGAAAGAATTGGGTTGAAGATGGTAAATTAAGAGAAATGAAAGCATTCAGAGAGAAATTGGAGCCTGAAGCCGTCAGGGCATAGGCTTGGTTTCCTGCAATGTGTGGTTAAAGGTTTCTCTGGAGAGACCTCGGTTAGCTCCCAGGAGCTCTGATCTAAGCCAGGGGTGCAGCTGTGTCGCTCCGAGTGTTCCCGGGTCATGCCACATCGCTCTTGGACCGGGACATTTCTTTATTTTCAGAGTAGAAGCTACAGCTAGAGGTTTAGTAGATGATGTGAAAAACAGTGGACCCGATGACCTTTTTTGCTCGCCATCGTGGTCCTTTCCACAATGAGGAAGCCTCTAGGCAGTCCCCTTTCTGTGCTGCTCTTTCTGATGGAAAGCCTGTTTTTTAAGAGGTGTTTGTGGTATTTGAGGTCAGGAGCAGATGGCAAACCAGCTGAAAGAGCAAACGCGCTCATCTCCACGTTGCCATTAAGGACATCGCCTCCCTGCGCGCGCTCCTACCCCTTGCTGCCTCCCCCCGTGCTGATCAGACCTCGTTTTATCCTCTTTAACTTCCACCAATCTGGCTTTTCTCTGGCTCGCCTGCTTTCTCGTTCCTGCGGCGGGCTCTTTGCCGGCGTCTCTGGGCTGTGCCCCTCTCCCGCGCGGCCGCTCCACTGTTGGCAGGTGGGTGACTGGGAACGGCTTCTCCTTCGTGGTGGATAAGACATTACGAACAAAAAAGCAGAAATCCCAGCAGAGACTTGATCTCTTGTGTCTTTTAGGAACTTCTGAAATGCTCGTCCTAAATTACAATAATGTGACTCTTTCCTGTATACATTTAAGAATAATGATGATAATGGCAAAACGCTTCTGAGGTTAGTGCTACAAAAATGCCCTGCTGTGCCAAATCCCTTACATCCTTCTAAGGGGCTTAGTGAGGTTTTTTCAGTCTAAATACCCATTTTTTTCTTTCTCTCTTTTTTGATGACGGTTCTTACCTCCTTTTTTTGCACTGCTGAGTTGGCCGTTCCCAGGAACACATGCCAGCAGCAGCCCCCTCTGCCCAGTGACACCCTGGGTTTTACCTCTCCCATGAGACCCGACGGCTGCAGAGTCCAATACTGCTGGCTTGTACAGTCACACATATGCTAAAGGGGGGCTGATTTTGCTTTGACTGGATTAAAGAAAAGGAAATAGTAGCTTTGAGGCTCCTAATGGAGATGCTAAGAGTCAGCAGAGAAAGGACCGAAGGTGCTGGAGGGTTTGCTGGGGGAAGGGTGCAGCGTGCACTTTGACTTGGTCAGCAAAGGCCACGGTACTCAAGGCAGATTCGTGTGTCACCAGCAAAAAGCAGGAGTGAAGGAAAGCCTAGTGCTTGGCAACCCGGACCCTCTTTGCAAAGCAAAGCCCCTTCCTAAGGGCTTTTGCCGTGAACATCTTGCAGTGCGTTGTGTTGAGGACGTATCCAAAACTAACGCTGGTGTTGGTTGGCGAAGGGACGAGTTCTTGCAGGTTTGCAGCACTGTCTAGCCCGGAGCTCCCTGCCAGCCCTGACGCTCCTCTCTGTCTCTCCTTTGGCCGGGAGCCACCAGCGCCGCTGTCCCTGCAGCCAGCGTCACTGGGTCGTATGGTGTCTCCCGTGCCGCAGCTTAGTGGTTTAGTGGGGCTAAGCACGAAGGTGCTTTTTTGTTGTTGAAAAGCTCACGGAGAGGCTTGTTTATGTGTTGTGACTGATGTCCCCGTTCACGCGTGCCCAGAGCAGTTGAGATGCCACCTCTGCTGCTCGGGAGGCCGAGGCGAGCTCCGGCCGCTTTGCAGCTCCCCTTCGGCTGCTGGCCTCGGCCCGGTCCTGCTGGGCCAGTCTCCTGGGTGCTGCAGCAGGGTGAGAGGCAGCAGGCTGGCTCTAAAGGCCTTATTCCTGGATTTGTAGATCAATCATGTGTCGTTACTAAACTTCAGCCTTCTTTGCATTTTAAGGCTCTACAGAGCTGGAAACACTTCCAGGGTTTGAGGAAATACTGCAGCAAGGTAACGCGGACCTGGCCCTTAGCTTGGAGCAATGCTAATGTCTTCCTGGTACAAAAAAGTTAATTAAAAAAAATTAGCCTCTGTTAAATCAAACAGCTGTATCTAATTACAGTGAAGTGTTTTATTTTTTCGTGGAAAGGCCTAAGGGAGCTGCTGCAGTTGTAGCGAGCCGTCCTGCCATCCGCACGTTGGGCTGCTAGTCTGAAAGCTGCAGGGCGGTGGGAGCAGCGGGCGGCCTCTTTTCGGTGACTGCAGTGTCTGAAAGGAGCAAGGCTTTTAAAAAAGCAAAGCTAGGTTTTGTGAGTTTACTTTTCCTGCAGCAGCAGGCTTGGGTACCTATCTTGTTGCTTTCCTGCCCTTCTTGAAAGGCAGCTCAGTGACCAAGTGAGGAGAAACGGGAAGAGAAATGACTTTTTAAATAGTAGATTTGACAGCTAGTTTCTAAATGACTGCAAGTCCATCTGACGTGTGCATTTGTTCCCTTTATTTTAATGGAAATAATATCAAATGCAGATAAGGTATGAAATATTTATAACTGTCAGATGAACCGAATCAGCTGGTTACTAAGAAGTGCTCAAGCTGTGTTTGCTCCAACTGTCCTGAAAAAGGCTTAGCTCCAGATCAGGTGCAGCAGCCCCATTAAGGATAAAACTGCTCTGATTAAGCAAAATGACTGTTCACAGCTATGTCTCAATAAAATAAGCGATGGAGGTGGTCATAGTCTTTTTCTCTCCTTTTTTCCCCTGTGGTGCTGTAGCAGGAGGTGAGGCAGTTCAAGGATGCTGTGTTGGATAGTGGTGCATTGGCTCGGGAAGAGAGGAGGCAGCGAAACGCTGCGGCGGGCTGGACCCGGTGCCGGGAGTTCGGTCCCCGCGCAGCCCCGCGGCCGCCCTCCCTCGCGCGTGCCGGGTCTCGTCCCTGCGGGAGGGAGCTCGGCTTCCCGCGCGGGCTCGTCCCGTTGGGCCCGTTCTGCCGCCTCCCTCGGTCCCGCGAGAGGCGTTGGGATGCTGCCGCTCGGACCGCTCGCGCCTTCGGGTGCGGCAGGGTCCTGTTGCCCGTGGGGCACGGGGGAGCGAGGTGTCAGGGTTCGTGCAAAGGGCTCTGTTGCTGCTTGTGCTTGATCTGTGATTTATGACTTTGACCTCTTTCAGGACAACCTGTTTGGCACAGAGCAGCGTGTGGTTTCTTTTTCTTGCCTTAAAACCAAGATTAAGAAGTGCATCATCTCTTTGCCATTGTCACTGACGCGAGATCTGCTGAGGCGATGTGCGTCCGCACTTTTGGCAGCTCTTGCTGGCTCGCTTCTAAAACTGGTTGCRCGCGTGGACCTCGGAGGGGTAGAGGTGGGCTTTGCCCCCGGCGGCGGGGAGGCACGGCGCGGGGCCGGGGCCGGACGTGCTCCCGGGCCTCGCTGCATCGGCCGTGGGACGCGGCGGCCGTGAACGTCCTTCTGCACCGCTGGTGGACAGCGGGGCCGCATCCTGCTGCGGGGGTTGTGGTGCAGCAGATGCCTGAGCAGCGAGTCTGTCTTCTGACCACTTTTTTGCAGTATTGATTTCTTGTCTCTCTGTTTGTTCTCTTTCCCCTTCCTCGYGTGCCGTCCTGTTAATGAAGGAACGTGGAAGACGTCTGCAGGTTCCCCGACCTCCCGGCTCGGAGGCAGCTCACCTACCAAGCCAAGCAGCTCATAGCCAGGGAAATYGAGCTGGAAAAAATGAGGAGGATGGAGGCTTTGCTCCAGGCACGAAACAGCGAGGTAGGCATGGCGAAAGCGGGGTCAAGGCTCAGCTCGGAGGTGTCCTGGGGTTTTGGGGACCAGGTGTGGTGGGTTCATCACTTGGGGTGCGGGTGAACAACTGAGGTAACGGTCCTGGGACTGCGCTGGGGACGTGGTCTTTCTAAAGCAACCTGTGGTTGTCGGCACGCACGTGGAGACGCCGTTGAAGAGCTGGACAGCGCTGCGCGGAGCTGGGAAAGGGCCTGCCGGGACTGCTCAGCTGAGCCCCGCTTGTGCCACGAGCCTCGGGTTGCAAAGTGCCGCTGCCCCCGYCGCAGCCCTGGCTGAGAGCAGCTCCCCCCTGCCGCTGGTGGCAGCAAAGGAGGGGAGAAGCACCAGCCGGCGCCCTCCCTCCAACGCGCCCGGCAGGCTGGCGGCTTTCGTTCTGCAAACGAAAATCCAGGATTAAAATCCCCCCCCCCACCCCGCAGTCCTGGGAGCCCGCGCGCTTGCACATCTGTCTCTGCCGTACGGCATGCGCAACGGAGTCCGGCAGCTTTGCATGTGACGAGCCCAACGGCTCCTCTCCAAGCATGAATCCTGGCGATGAACCTTTTTAGCTGGCCCCCTTTTTTTAGCTGCTTCTCCCCACCCCGGCAGTGTCCGTGCCCGTCCTTCCCCTCCTGCAGCCCTCGGCAGGGACCCTCCGCCTGGAGCCGAGCCGAAGTGGGCACGGGCAGATGGGGAGGCTCGGGACCGGCTTCGTTTCAGCTGGTGTGATTTTAATGAGATGCCGGCGAGCCCCGCCGTGGGGCCGCGGGGAGCTCATTAATCCGCGAGCGTCCCTCTTGCAGCAGAGCGCGTTTCTCGGGGAGTGCGTGTGGCCAAGAGATGGTGTTAAAAAAAAAAAAAAAAAAACTCTCTGGAGGGTTCTTGTTTACGTGGTGCCGACCTCGAGGAGAAGAATCCAGAGCCACCGTGTAGAGATGGAAAATACTGAGAAACACTCGCCGGGTCATTGCTGTGCTGTGAACCGAAAGGAGGGCAGCGGGTGCCGGGGGGATGCGGCCCCTGCCCGGGCGGCAGAGCGGGGCCCGGGGGTGACACCAGCCCCGAGGAGCCCATCGCGGTGACCCCAGCATCAGCGCTGGGCTGGACGCCCGTCCCTTCTTCAGATGGCCTCAAGTTTATGTTCCCGAGCTCCTAAAGAAAAGATGTGGGTGCAGGAAAGGCCAGTTGGTGCCCGGGCCGGGAGCTGCCCTGGCAGAGCCTTGCTGCGGTGGGATGGTGGGACCGGAGCTGTGGAGGGCTGGTGGCCAGCGAAGGCTTCCTGCAGTGGAGTCTAATGCCGAGGGTTTTTTT
>NW_028185939.1:590826-593911 GCF_003343005.1 Rhea americana
TTCTTTTTTTTTGTCTGTAATACAAAGATAAGCCACGCTGGGTTATCTGCCCAGGTAGGAAATGCACATGCGTGCATTTTAAACCCTATGGAAATAAAAGATGGAAGCCGTCAGCTGCGGGATCTTGGCTCGGGCACTGCCCCATCCCCAGGAGAAGCCTGGAAGAGGGGCAATCGCAGGAGCAGGGCGCCTCGCTCAAGCCCATCTCTCCCCCTCCAGGAGCCCGGGACGGAGGCGACGGTGGATGCGAAGCTCCGCGCACCCCAGGCCGCTCCGCGCAACCACGAGCAGCGCCTGGAGCACATCGTGAGGAAGGCCACCGCGGGCGAGAAGGTGAGGGAGCCGCTGGGGCCTCCAAAACAAACCGAGCTTTAAACACCCAGGTTTCGCTGCTGTTTGCGTGGCTCCGATAGCACTTCCCCTAAATGCATCGCCGGTTTGGTGAGGATTACGTTTTGCGGTGATTTGCATGCAGCTCCCGGCTGGGTTCTGCTCCTGCGGGAGACGCTTGAGCGGCTGCGCGGGGGGACGCGGCGGATGCTGCCCGGCGAGCGGGGCCAGGCTGGGCTCAGCCTGCTCCTGCGCTGTCTTCGGACAGGGCCTGGGGCGGCCTCGGCTCTTGATCCCGTGGACCCGGCGGCGCTGCCTGGGGTAGCGGGCGGCTGGCGCTGCACGGAGCTGGCGGACCCGCGTTGCGTTGGGTTTTGGCCGTCTCCGAGTACGCGCCGTGAACGCGGGCGGTGGCAAAGCCGCCTTAACCTGCTCTCCTTGCTTTTCTCGCAGCCCGAGACCGACTTCTTCGGGCGCCCGCTCGTCAGGAAGGCGGCAGCCCCGGCCCCAGGTAGGCGCGCGGGGAGCACGGGGCCGGGCGCTGCCGGCGGCTCCGCGGCGCTTGGGGAGGGCGACCTGCCGCGGCACGGGCACGGGCACCGCGGGGGGGGATCAAGATAAGAAACTCCGGGGGCGTCGGCACGTCGCTGCGCGTTTTCGGGCAGCACCGAAGCCCGGAGGGCTGATCCAGCCGGCCAGCGGGCTGGGCAGAGGGTTTGCAACTTAAACCTAGAGCTTTTGCAAATTGTGGGCGCTCATCCTTCCTCCCCTTCCCCGCTCCACAGCGGCCCAGCCCGCCGAGCAGGACTCCATCGAGAAGCAGATCGGGAAGGCCGTGGGGAAGAGCGACGTCTGGTTCCGATTTAACGAGGGCGTTTCCAACGCTGTCAGGAGGAATATCTACATTAAGGACTTGCTCTAGCGSGACAGAAAGGAAAGCAAAGAAATAGTAGGTGCAGAACAGAAAGAAAAAGCTCGGAGCTTCTAATTTTCTTTCTAATACCAGATGTGGGGTGTGAGGATGTTCCTGATTTTTTTTTTCAATTTTCTACTTAGCTGTTTTGTAAAAATAAATAAATGATAAAATAGAAAAAAAACAAAAATAAATAAAACATGAAGTATTGCTCTGTTTATTTCATTTATAAACCCTTAGTTGTCATAGTTTGCCTGTTTTGCTGCAAAATTGTATATTCTACAATATACAAAAGAAGATGTAATTACTGAAAATGTTTATAAACAAGTTTTCTTCACAAGTTCAAGAAAGCTGCCATGTTTACAGAAATGCTGGCAGAGGCAGGTGGAAGTTTGTAATTGGAAACCTTTGCCTGTTTGGAGTTGCTTCTCGTTCCCATGTGCAGTGCAAACCCGTGTTTCCCTGAAACAGTGCAGCTCTCAACCAATTTTGCCCATCCTGTGTGTGCTTTCTTTACCCAATATAAAAAAAAGAAACACTTCTACTAATAATAAGACAAGATGAAAGTAGGATTTTTGTTCTGTTGGTCATATTAGGACACTCTCTAATAAAAGATGTACAGTCGGCGTTAACGCGAGCGCCCGCGGGAGCCGGTCTGCGGCCGGCTGGCGAGGTCGCTGCGGCCCATCAGAGCAGGGTGCATTTTCCCTTCTCCACCCACGGGTTGTTTTTCATCAGCTCCGGGTTCAGGAATGGGTCCTCGGGGATGCCCTCTTCTATCCACTTAACGAACCTGCGGCGGGGAGGGGAGGGGAGCGGCGGGAGTCAAACAGCCCGGGCCTTTCTGCTCGCCTCTGGGGCCAGCACAAATAAGCCTTTCRCTTAATGCACATGTTCTGCACCAAAGTGGCAATATACAGCCAAACACTTCACAGCATTTGCAAATGCTCAATTCCCCCCCCCAACCCCGGGCTGTATCCTGCGGATTGCAGCGCGCTYGAGCTCTACCGATGCGCAGGTACGATGCGCAGGTACGTGCCCGCGCGTGGCCCACCAGCTGCCTCCTGCAGCCCTTTGGCCAGCTCCTATTTTCCTTTCTTTCCTGCATTAACACTGCACGCGCTGAACGAATCTCGCCTCGCCCCGGCTCCTGCCCGGGCTCCTCGGCGCCTGCTGCAAGGGAGGGCTGGGCTCGCGCAGCGCCAGCGGCCCGCTCCGGCTGCTGCACCAGATGGGCCCGGTTATAAAAAGCCTTTCGTCCCCTGCACCCGCGGCTGCCGGCGTGCGGACGGCCACGTGCCTGCCTCGCAGTTGTGATTTTAAAGTTTTATTTGCCAAAGTTGCTCTTTTTCCTAGCTCCCCGTCAGAAGAAGCCAGCTCGCAGGGAAAGCCTCGGAGGCTGATTTGGCTGGTGGGGGCTGGTCCAAAAACGCATTATGAGCAGCAAGGTATAAAARATGGAGGAGAAATGCCTTTGCCTTGCCTGACTTTACAAGACTTCTAAGTCTTTACAAGACTTCTAAGCCTTGTGAGTTATTTTTTTGGGGCAGGGGGCCGGGGGGGGGTCTGTACAGCCGCACCGCTGCTACGGACCCTTCTGAGCTGGAGCGTTGCTCTCCCCGTACGGAGCAGCTACGGCAACACCTGGGTGGGTTTTGCCACCGCCGGGCGCGCCGAGGCCCACGCACTCACTCCGGGATGGTCTTGGACGACAGCTCCCGCTTGTACGCCAGCTGGTACTTGAGGCTTTCCACCTCCTTCTTCCACTGTGGGAGGTCCCACTCCTCCATGGCTCCACCAAGGGGCTTGGCGAGGAACCGGCCGGGGCTGGAGAGGGCAAAT
>NW_028185939.1:595642-618348 GCF_003343005.1 Rhea americana
CCGCCGGGCGCCCGAAGCGGCCGGCAGCGGTGAAGAGCGGCAGAAGCGGAGCCGAGCGATGCGAGGAARAAAGAAATGCTCGTTAGTGTAAAGTGTGTGTAGGGGGTTTACACGGTAAGAAGGGAGGAACTCTGAAAGTTGTTACGCGATCAAATCAACATGCTTAATGCAAGGGGGGGGGGGAGAAGAAGATATGACCCCCCCCCAGACCCTGCATTAGTCAACCAGTTGGAACAACACCCCTTAGCTACAACCCTCAGATAATTATCTACTGTTAGATTATYCCCTGCCCTTAGGTAATTATGGTGATTGATGATAGCCAACGCCGTGCTTTAACCCCCCCCCCCCCGCAGGGCCAGCTCGCCCGTGTTTCCTTTGGGTTCAGCTGAACCGACGGCGTCTGACAACGGCTTCGCGGTCCACAGCGGCCGGCACGCAGCTCCGGCCACCAGTGACGGGCAGCACCCAGCRCGGAAACGTGTTAAACCCAGCGGCCGCCACCGTGCTTATTAATCACTGTCTCTGCCGTATTGTGTTCATCTTTTCTTATGATTTTACTTTTCAAACTAGCCCATCAGGACAGTACTGCATATGGCACGCTTCATCACAGCCTGAATTTATGTGTGTGCCTACATATATAGCTATRTATGTATCTATATGTGTGTGTGTGTGCACACGTTTGCATAAAAATACACCTCTATATGTCTATATATTATTTAGAATATATATATAATGTATCTATATGTTTTGCTCACATGGGAGCAAATTCCCCATGCTGCCCTGAGCGCTCAGGTGGGAGCCTGCACGGTGCCTCGGCCGCTYCCCCCAGCAGACACGAGCCTTTACTGCACTAAACGCGGCGCACCCTCTGCTGAGCAGCAGGCTGGTGCCCTGCAACACCTGCTTGCAAGAGAGAAGGCGGCGCGTGGCGAACGCACCAACACAGAGCCGGCAACGCAGCGAGCGGCTCCTCGGCCACGCGGGGAGGGCGGCGCGGGTCCTGCCTGGCTTCTCCCGGCGCCCGCCACGAAAAGTCAATAGCAGCAGCAGTTATTAGCAAACTAAATGTATACACATACACACACACTATGACACTCTTACTATTGCCCGCTTCCCTGGGCACCAGCTGTATTTTCCAAGTGGCAGCAGCCGCCCGGTAAAGAGGTCATCACTCCTGGCGTCTGAAGCACAGATTATCTAGCTGTTGACATCAATCGTAATCTCCTAGCGTTGGCTCCAAATAATTATAGGAAAGGCTTGGGTTTAGTGCTAAAATGCCATGGAACAYGGGTTTTTGGATTTCCGTGGATTTTGCCCCAATCTGCACTCCTGCAGTGGAGCGGGGACAGTGGAAGCGAGGGGTTCCCGGGGCAGYGACCACCATCAGCTCCAGCACGGCACAGGTTGCACCACACTCAGCACATCCCGAGAGCTTCCTGCAGCGCCGGAGCCCTCCCGCCTGGTGCATGGAGRAGCCAGGAGCAGCACTGGGCCCTCGCCTCGCCGGCGACCCTTGCAGGAGAGCAGCCTCGRGGGTGGCAGGGCTTTCGGCAGGTGAGATGAAACAAACCTTGGGTCTCCCCAGCACGTTTGGTGGGTGACCCAGAGCAATCGCTGTCTCAAAAGGAGCCCCGGGTGCTTTGCTCTCACCCAGGGAAGGGTGAGCAGAGCTCACACCAGCCCCTGGGGTTGCACCCGTGGCAGACAGCACCTCCTTGCATCCCGCACCGGGCCGTGCTGTCACCCTGCATCCCGCACCAGAGCTGGCAGCTACGGCACGATGCTCTGAAACTGCCCCCTCCGGGTCCCGCTCCCGGGCCGCAGCCTGGACCCACAGCGCGGGGAAAGGCGGCGCTGCCCCCACGCCCGCGCGCAGCACCGCTTCCCGACGCTTTGCTTTCTCCCCCCTCCAGCAGCCCCAGGGCAGCRTGCCTGGCTGGCTGTGAAAAAGCACAGGGGCTGAAAAACGGCAAGTTTGGAGCAGMTACATCTTTTTGCACTTTTCAAGAGCAGTGAAGGCAGCTCAGGTTTTCCCAACGCAAGCAAAGAGCCGACTTGAGCACGCTGTGGCCGGGACGGTGCTGGGAGGAGCCCCGTGTTGCCCACGGACAGCGGCACATCCCRAAAGCCCCCGAGGGCCAGGTGCCCCCAGTTCGGTCCCAGCTGCRGGCTTCACCCCAGCCAGAGCCGCTCTGGGCACCCCACAGCAGAGTGCAGGACCCACATTATCTGCACTGACAGGCTTTATAGATTAAAGAATTATGAACTCCTGAAGTTTTGCAATATTAATGACTGTGGCCATCTGTTAATCTGGCAGCCAGCAACAAGCTGGTTTTTACTTTGCTTAGTCCAGTTATTAAACCCGGGTATTAGCCGGAGGGAAGCTACTCCTGGGGGTCCCAAAGTAACTGTGCAATGAGTTGCACGCAGATCAGTACWGCTGCTCTGATGTTACTGGTGTGTAGCAGCACAGTCAGCCCGAGAGCACAGGGAGCAGTAGCTACCTCGAGCCTGGAGAAGGGCCTCGGTGCTAGGCACTGCACGGACATCAGGGTACGGTGCGTGCCTGGAAGAGCTCAGAGCATAGAAGAAAAGGAGAAAATAAATATTATGAGCACCTCATTACAGATGGGAGGCCAGAGTCATCTCAGAGGCAGAAAGGTAGCTAGCGACTTCACACTCGCACAAGTTAGGAGAAAGCAGAAGCAYGAGCTGTCCCAAAGCTCCGGGCAGGGAGCCCCTACGCGAGCGCAGGGAGAGGTTAGCACCACGCCGCTTTGCAGAGGTGCGTCGGTGCTTCCGAAGCAGTCCCCCGCAGGATTCATAACAGTGATTTTGATCCAGATTAGCTACCGACTGTTTTCTGGCTTAGCAGCTGTCTCTGTGAACTCACCACGACCCAGTGCCCCAAACCACCACCACCTTCCCCCACCCCAAGAACAGAGTTGCATCAGCTATGGGAAACAGCTCAGCTCCAAGGGGAAGGGGCTGCTGGTACGAGACAAAAGCTTGCAGGCGCTCCAGGCACACACGCGCTGCCGAGGCCCCGCGCAGCGGAGGCGTCAGCGGCCCCCATCCGCTGCGCGGGGCTGGCTCCAGCAGGCAGAGCTAATTATGGCTCGCTTTGGAAGGGTATTTTAGATAATGTGGTTCTCTGTGCACACACTGAAGGGATAAACTCATTTAGCAGGTTAATTAGTGTCCTTGGTAGAAATCGGTGACTCTCCTAGCCCACTCAGCTGAGAAAACGGTTGGAAGTACAAATATAGAGTATGTACGTGGACTGCAGGAAGAGCCGGAGAGTTTGGGGATGGTCCCGGGCACCAACTGCTCCAGTGTCACTTCGGCCAYGAACTCAACCCTTGAAAACGTTATCGTACAAACTGAGTTTCTGCAGTGGCCGACAGGGCACAGGTACTCACTTCACACCAAGGTTCCTGCCACCAGAGCTCAGATTTCCTCCCCCAAAAATCTCAGTCTCCTTACAACTGCGTTGGGATGTGCGTGAACATTTCCACTTGAAAAGAAATGAAAGCCAGCACGGGGCAGCTTCTTTAAATTTTAAAAGAGATTTTCCCATCTGTCCTGTAACAGATGAGTTTCTTAGCTATGTATTTCAGAAACCCCATCTGTAGCAACTGGGATACCCATACTCCGATGAGGTCCAGTAACTGCCATCCACAACCAAACACTTTCATCTACAAGTTTTAAGCAGATCTATCAACTCCATTACTTGAAATTTGATTTTTGGTTAAATATTTACTTGCMTATTTTTTATTAGTTGTTTGGCAGTGTCAGCTGTCTGTACATTTGCTAGAACGGCTAGAACAGCAAATTTGCTAAAATACAGTGTTTGGAACAGACAGCTGTAGATACACATTTTCAACTCCAAACTAAGCATTTTCATTTTTAAGCAAGCCTTGTTCATCTCAGTTTCACCTGAAGCACAGCTGAGATGAATTTACCTTTGGGGTTATACCAGTTCCAGTCTCAGGGTACAGAGAGGATGTTTTCTACTTTGGTTGATTAGGCATGGCATTGGAGAGATAAGCATAGGTATAAAAAAATAAGAAAATCAATACATATCAATTATCTATAGCATAAACCTTGCTATAAGACTTTGCTGCTRTAATTCATTAAAATTTGCAAGTAGATAAAAAATTGACATCCCATTTACTTACTGAAAYGCCAGCACTTCCTAGCCTTTCCCTTTGATAGGGAATTCAGACCCAAGGGGGTAATGCACACTTCCCTTGCTGGTGCCTTCTCCYGTCTGCACCTGGTCCTGCCCCGGCCACGGGGCACCCAACAGAACGACCCTCAGGAGTCCGCACAGTCCACGAGTTTAATCCGGTACTAGGACTGCCTCCATACCTAAAGATAGACCCATTTTTCAGTGCAGAGCTATTTGGTTTTGCTGTTGTCTTTTTACACCCACAATGGAGAGTAGCAAAGGATGACATAACCCCTATGGCTAGTACAAAGGGGGATTACTCAAACTGGCACGAGAAAGTCCTGTGCTGGAGTCGTGACAGCTGCCTGGCCCCTCTGCAAAGCTGGGACAGCGCCCGGGAACAGAAAGCTTTACCGTAGGTCAAAGGGAGGAATGCAGACACAGCACGAGGCCTACCAAGGAGCCTAGTGTGAACACGAAGAAAAAGTAAAGGGAGAAAGATCATATTGTTAGGAACACGCAAGAAACATCTGTCTCGGAGACAGAGAGAAAGCAAATGTGTCTTATGAACACAGACTGGAGTGAGGCACCGAGTGGCCACCCCTGCTGACAGCCAACAGAGCCAGCATCAGGGCACTTCGCTCTGCTTCTTGCGGTGAACTTGGTCAAGCAGGCGTCCAGAAAGCATCCAGAAAGCTACAGCAACTGTTTAACAAAGAACGAAACAGACAACAGATTTTCTACAAAGGTTTTTTTTATTTAACAGCTGGTCGTTTTAGATGCATCTAAACTTTTATAGAAGACTTGAAAAATAAAGAAGCTTCAAAAGCCACTGCAAGCCTGAAGTGTGCAAAATACGGTACATAACATGTTAGTATTTTTTCCCCTCCGACCACCAAACCAATGCAGACAGGCATCACAGTGTAGCTAACAGCATAATCAGGCTACAAATGTATCTCCATTTCTAAATCCACAGTTCAAAAGTCAACTATTGCATCCTTATAATGGTCAGTATAAGTAACCAAGAGAGGCATCAGTACCAGCCTAACAGTCATCTAGTGTAGTATTGTAGTAAAAACAAAGTCCTGCAGTTGAAAAACCTAAAAAATAGATTTTGTATATACAAACAAAACAAGCTATTTACCTCATTAGGCCCTTCTGAATCTGATTTCTTGAAGCAAGTACAAAAAAAAAAAAAAAATTGGAGGTCAAAAGATACTACTTGAAGAGCAGCGTTTTTTTCTTTTTTTATAATTACGTATCCAATAAAAGAGGGAATGGAAACAGCATTTTATCACATATTGTAGTACTGTTTCAATTACGTAGGGAACTTCCACTTCCTCAGCAGTTGCTCTGCTGCAGACATTCTGCCCAGAACCCCATTTGTACAACACAGAAGCAAAGAGTTGTGCTGCTTCCTACTTTGTCCCTGTTTCTCCCCTGACCCCAAACAGCATCTCTCTGTAGACAGTTTTCTTAGATTTCTGATCTCCAAGTCAGAAACAATCGCTTAATATAYGGACCTGAAAGAAACAAAATTTCAAGAGCACTTTCGCTGAAATATAGCCACTGTTTGCTTAAATCGAGGATTTTGTTATTAAATTTGAAGTCAGTTCTTCAGCTGAACGCATTTAAAGGAAGGAAGAAATGACAACCAAAGCAAAATGCAAGGAAATCTTGGAAGACATTTAGATTAAGACAAATTTTTTAAAAAAATCCTTAGGAATTTTAGCAAAATTACAGATTTTCCAAAATGTTTATGAACTTGGAGACTTCATGATGAGCTGTAGTGCCAAGAGGAAGGTGCCTTAATCCCTGTCCAGAGGAAAAAAAAAAAAAGATTAATACACTTTGGTAACTTGCCATTTTTATATAGAGGAACTTGGGCTCAGACACTACTTTGGGCAAGCTTACTTGTGAGCTTATTTGTAGGATGTTGTTTTAACAAGCCAGGCTTATTTCTCTTCAAGCTGTACTTGACTTTCAATGTTTGACTACAAGAAAATTCATCTTCTAAAGGCTCTACCTGTAATGGTTCCTCCCAAGAGAGGCAATAAACTAGATGAACTAAAGTTACCTTCTCTGTAAAAATCCAAACTGGCAACTAATTAAAAGATGTGCTCAGCAATACAGTATGTTGCTAGTTTCACTCAGCCTGCTTGRGGGCAAAGGGGCTGTCTAGATAGACAGCTGATAAGCGCTTAGGGACAAAAAGGGTTGTTAGGCTGCTTTACTGCATACCTGCAGTGTCACACACACAAAAAAACCCTGCAGTGAAATGCTCAGCTACTGGAAAYACACAGAAACTATTCAAATTAGTTTTATGTTAGTAGGAAGAGAGAAGTCACRATCTGACAAGAGAATGTGCGGCAATTTCATTTCTTGTGACTATCCCAGAATCCAACCTATGACACAGGGTACACAAATAGACAAGTTGCCAAAACCAACTSTTTTAATCAGTCTGAACATATGCTAAGTACAATTTTCTTTGGCATTAATATGGATGCTTAGAAGATTTAAATTCATTAAGCTTCTCATTCTAGCTTYTCTATTAATACCTATTAGGTCAACTGTCTGGCTTAAGTCATTGCAAGCAAATGATAGAACATTCTTGCCTCTCAAATACTAAAGYCCGTCCCTTATGCTTTGTTGTTAATTCTAAAATAGGTACTTACTGCATTGTGAAAGAAATTGCAAAGATGCTTTGCCCATGGACACCTAAAAAATAGATTTGGATTCTTAATTCATTTTTTTATAGGGAYAGATATGTCCACAGTTTCAGCCACATCTTAAGTTTTCCGTATCTCAGTGCTTTATTTGAAGGTTAATCCAACAATTCACTACAACTTCCAAATGGAGATTATTGCAGCAACAAACTTAAAGAATTTAAAGACAGACAACAATAAACAGGATTTCATCAGATTTACTCTTGGACTTCTGACAGAATATACTGTAAAAACCTCAGAAAAGTTGCTTCTAATCTTTGACTACTTGAGCTAARAAGAGACAGTTATTAGACCTGTAAATTTCTTCAGTGTAACCAAGCTCATACACAACTGAATGAAATCAGCTACTTCATTTTCTCAGCTACACACACACATCAGGGAGAAGGGAGAAGCAGCAGAAAAGCATTTTACAAAGAAGGTTATCTTACACAGCCTTGATTTCCAGTTAAGACAGCTACAGGAAGTGAATTCTCAACATTACTCYGCTGCCATCTGCTACATATGCGAATTAAAAACGCTGGAGCAGACAATCCTCCTGCTTTCCCGTATATGACTGTGGAGTCATTTGATTTTAAAACTATTATGTTAATACACTGAATCTGTCACTCTAAAACCTATACTATACGGCATAACACAGGAGAGCAAGGATCATACTAACAAACAGCTAGTGGTTGCAAAGGCAACAGTGTGCTTTATCACCATTTGTAACCTAGACATAGTACTTAGACTCATTTGAAACTTCATTTTTCCCTGAATATYCACTGAAGCTTTTTTGCTGTTGTARAGTAAGTGGTCTCTCTTCTTTTAAGAGAAAAGAATGACAGGCATTAACTTAAGGCTGTCCTCAGTCTGCATTACAACGCACAGATGTTTGAGTCCGATTTTTATGGGATCTATTCCTCTCATTACTTTGTGAAGTATTTCTTACATTTTTTTTAAAAAAGGTGACATTTGTAGACTCATTATATTCTAGTAGATATAGAACAATATAGATTTTGAACTACTTTAGGCTATTCTCTTTACATAAATGCTTATGAGGTATTACCCCTTCATAGTCTAGTAATTTGTTTGCTCTAAATCATCATTTTTTAACCTAAAGAGGAATGAAGGGATATGAATAGTGACATTTAAGTAACAAAACTAGACTGTATATGTTATCATATGTTTTTATGATGACTGGTCATGGTTCTCCAAATCAGATAGCTGGGAAGTTAGGAGTCCATTTGGTTGCAACAGGCAACATAGAACAATTTCAAACCTACCAAAGACATGGTGCTTAGCCCCTTTACTATTATTAGTAGTGAGAAGTTATACAAACAAGAATGAATTATGAGTTAAAACTATGTTAACTAAAAGAAAATTATCAGTACTGTTGCAACACTTAATGATTTATACGAAGATTCACACTTACATATGCAGGTTCTCTGTAATAATACTCAGAGTGAACAGGCCAATGGACTGCATTTTCTTATGCCTGCAAGTCAGGAACAGGCAAAGGAATTCACCCACATACTGAGGACCAAGGTTTTGCCATCTAATGAATATAAAACACAAGAATAACCATACGGTGTGAAAAACAAAGTCCATTTAACTCAGAATTCTGTCTGAGTTACAGACAGACTGAGAACAGATTCTTTGGGATGAACTTAAGAACAGGACACAAGTCTTGAGGCTTTTTTTTGCATATGAACAGCTGTATCGGGTCAGATCAATGGCCCACCTAGCCCAATATGCCTGCCTCTTGCAACAAGCATGATGCTTATCCTGGCTTTCTGCAAGCCAGATACAGAAGGCGACACCTTAGATGCCTTTTGTTTGAAGGAAGACAGCTGCTGAAGAACAACCCTAGCTCATACAGATCTGAAGGAAATTCATTGTCTTCCAGGTATATTCTCCTCATCTTCAGTGATTCACAAGCTCAAGGACCAACTCTTTACATTGGGAGTGTTGTCAGTCACACTTGACAATCTTCCAGCAATTTGTCCCTTTGTTTTTCAATATGCATCCTTTGTTTTTCAATTTGCACAAACTTAAAGCTTTTACAGTTTTAGCTGTGGACAGCAACATCTACAACATTCTATATCAACAGGATCCACAACTGTACACTTTAGATACTTCTCAAAGCTTTTTAGCTCAGTGTATAGCTTCAAAAGGCTTTCTATGGCCACATTAGATTCTCTTTATGCTCCCTAGTTCTTGAAACAGAATAGAAAATGAACAACTATTCCCTGGTCCCCTTCTGCAGGACACGCATGATTTTATAGACCATAATCATCTCAAGCTCAGATGGCTCTGTAAAGGTTCAGGATTCCTCTTAYAGATGTTGTTCCACACCTCTGATCATCCTTGTCATTCTTCTCTTTAACTTTTCTAGTTCTACAGTATTTTTGAGAAGAATCACCAGAACCATGCATGATACTCAAGACACAGATGCAGCATTTACACACTAAGTTTTCTATATTAGTTTCCTATTAATTCTGAGCACCCTATTTGCATTCTTGACTTTAAGCAATGAGCTGGCCATTTTCAAAGAGCTATAGATTTTTATCTTTGCTAAACTTCACTGCTGCAGGACTGCTCCTAATGTCTCCATAAACCAACAGTCAGACTTCAAAAAGCAAATGCTTACTCACAGTTTTAGCATTGTTGCTTTTCGACAATTCAGATCTTTCAAAATCAAGTTGACAGTGCCATGGAGAACATGTTCTTCATAGGAAAGATGATCTAGTAATAGCCTCAGAGCCCAAAAGTTATTCTAGGAAAAAAATTGCCTATGATTTAACCTCTGCAACAGTCATTTCTTAAGGAAAAAACAACCTTAAAGAAAAARCCCACACAAACACAGAAGTTGTTTTATTTAAACTTTACTGACCTTCAAAGYCAAGAAAGAGTTAAATGTGCCTAAAACTAGCAAGTGATATTACRTGGATTTAAAGTGTCATTTGCTTTAATCAGTTAGAATAGAACTCAATATCTAGACTTACCCCAAATGCCAAGGCTATCTCTAGGAAGGAAGTCAAGTATGGAAGATCACAGAAAAGCATCTGCTGTACTGCTTGYACTGCGAGAATAAGACAAGCCTCACGCTGCAACTACAGGAAGAAATATCAATAAAAAAAGTACATATATTTCAAAGCCCACTTTTCTATTATTTGTCCATTGTACCCACTCAAATCAGCAGGAAATTATTACCATTCCAGTCAGAAAGGCTGAGTGTCACACACTACATCCAGAAGATGTGTGTAAGAYCACAAAATAGGGGAACAGAAAGAACACTTCATTTATTGAGCATCTTTCAYCTGACTGTCTCCAAGTCCTCACAAAAACTTGAGGTCTCATACCACCACACTAAAGCAGAACTATGACTAAGTAGAAAAGAAAAGTTCTGGCCTAGGAGTCATGTAGCTGCAAAGTAAGTTAAATGCAATTTCCTCAAAAGTAGTAATAAGTCAAGCAGGATARGATAGCTCCTTAGGTAAGTGACTGCATCCCCATTCCAAACAAGTGACTTCTATCCACCTTGTTTTTCCAAATCACTGCAACTTGCACTCTTCAGATTCGAAAACATTCTGACTGTATTTAATAACCCATTTCAAATCATCTTTAGAGATATTCCACTACACTTGAAGTCATCTTTCAAAGAATGCTTGGAAATTCCAGGCAATTCTGATAAAGTCACAGATGTTTGTTTTGAGACAAGCAACACYGCCAAGTCACAGAAGACTGCCTCCAATTCGAATTAAACAGAGTAAGATGACTCAACTTAAGAAGTAAATACAGGATTGAGGACTGCCAACATTTTATAAATACAGAAATTTGGACAGCAAGAGATTAAGACTTTTTACTGGGTTAAGGCAGTGTCAGACCAGAACAGACTACAGGTTGTTTACTTTCAGATATCTCATCTAACTTTCAGACTATGCTAGGAATAGTCTTATGCCACTTCCCAGAAATCTTCAAGCTCGCCTCTTAAAAGCTTGTCATAATAATCCAGCTGTATGCAATATGGCAGTATCTTACACCGCAATACAGCAATTGGTTAATTTTCTTATGACCAAGTGCACACTTACATGAGGAGAGAAAATAGCAGATGGTAAAGTAACATTAACTTTTGCCTTCAGTTCTTCCAAAAGACCACTACTGGCAGCCAGCACTCCCTGCAAAAATAGTGATGAGTCACAGGTAAAGAAAGTTGCCCAGATATTCTACAAATAAACACCACTTAGGACGATTCTGCAATGTACTACTTTAATGTGCATTTATCTGTTTTTTGCAGCACCCTTTACAGACAAGTTTGCCTTTTTCCAATGGTGTCCTCAGTCAACATTGAGATTCCACAGCACCAACTAAACACTATTATATAACCTCTTCATTTTAACCTACTGTGCTTTGCAGATATTTATTTTTTCATTTATGAAAAAATACCCAGTATTGGCTTTTGTAGACCTATCAGAGTACATAAAAAAAATAAAATAAAATAAAGGGCTACTACTTTCCCCTTTATTCTACAGTTATTTGATTTATCTCAAGATACAAGCCAGTATCAGGTACTGAAATGTAGGCAGAATTAACTCATTTTCTACAACATTTAACACTTCTTTGCACTCACCAGTGATGTATCTACACTATACTTTAGATATAAGAAACAGAAGTGAGCTTCCCAGTAGACTGGGTTCTATAGGCACTGACTAAGGTATTAGCTATATCCCAGTAGGTACTGTTTTAAATACAACCCTAAYGAGCTCTTAGCTTTTCCCCAAGCATCAAAGCTTCAGACACGCGACAAAAGGTACTACAGCACAGCAAGTTCATACAACAGGTCAGGCATACGGACTTTGGGCACAACACAGGAACATGTCACTGTGCATCAGAGTTAGAAGAACGGGGATTTACCCACCTTTCATTTCATAGKAAGCACAAGGTAAAATGAACCAATCTAAAGAGCTTCGACTAGAATTTAAACATGGATTTTAGTGCCCATTTGCAACAAGTCTTACGCGAGGACAGTTGTTTTCAAACAGACTATTTGCTGCGTCAGAGTAACTGACACCTGAGTTGCAGCATTTTGCATGCAAAGGATCAGATTTGTCAGGTATCAGAGGACTATTTGATAATGCCCTGTAAAGTTAATCTCAGTATTTAAAAGAACGTGTCAATATCCACACCAAATAAAGCCTTATATAAAACCAAGACACAAATGCTTCCATCTTACAGTATTTTTTCAGTTACCTCTTGGAATTCAAGTGGTGGCTCTTTCAGTGACAAAGGATGTAGGTATCCGTTTTTTCCAAGCACATTGCTACTGCCCAAAATCATGATGAGAGAACTCCAACATTTGGGCTGAAATACAGAAGAACTTTTAGAATCAGACTATGCCTCCCTGACAAGCCGATGGGCATCTAGTGTTTTCTGAATAGCTAGGTTCTTTTTACTTTCCTTAAATAAAAGGACCAAAGAAAAATAAAGTGCCTTCTTCATTCTCTTTTGTAATGGAAACACATTACTTGTATATGCTCAGATTGCACAGTGATATTTGTGGCTTCCTGCTCTGAATTATCAGGTGGCAAAAAATCCAGTCCATTTTGTCTTATCTGTAGAAAAAGGCAATGCTTTCCTCACCTGTTATGTTTCTATTCTATGACCCACAAACAGATCTGTAGCTGGTGTAATCACTACATTCCCACTGACAAGTATCAAAGCACGCACAACTTAGAATGGAGAACCGCCTAAAATAGCTGAATATCGCAACAGTAAAAGCACGTCATTCAAAATTTGTATTGCRCTTTTGCTTGTTGTTACATTGTTGCTATGTCATGCTGTTGAACTCAGTAATCTTGCAATGACTGCAAAGATGCAACATTTGTCATAAAACTTATCAGTAAGGTCCCAGCTGAGTCAGCAGACAATTCATACACCTTGAGACCGGTATCTGGTTTGTGATAAGTTCAYCATAGCATCTTGAGACAGAAGCCATGAACTACAGGTCTACAGGTAGGGAAATGGAACTGCAGACTTGAATAAAGCCTTGCAAATTTTTTCCAAACAAGCGATTAAAAAACCTAACAAAGAAATCCACAAGCAGAAAAAGTGTTTCAGGGAAGYGTGAACTATGCAAAAGCACTCTGCTAGTAAATTCTGCATTAGACAAGTAATGTGTTTGGACAAAGCAGACATGTACATAAATACTCAGTAGACCACAGAAACACAATTTTAATACAGACTTACATTCCTGTATAGCAAAAGATTGCTGTAAAGCAGTTTCAGTGCCTGCTTAATTAGAACACCATCTTTCAAAGGAGAGCCTGCAAGAAGAAAAAACCCAAACATGTCTTACTCCCCCAAATAACTTCAGCGTATAAATAAAAACAAGATATATCACCTTTATCGCAGATAAACTTCTACACAAATCTAACAAAAATGAGGAGATGAGTGAGTGTCTGCAGCTTTTCTATACAGAGCCTAAATCAACTGTAAAATGCTATCCCAGAAAGTTTCAAARGACTAAATACAATTTAGTCTAAGCCATTACAGCAGATGACCCAGAATAAAATCTTCATTATGTTCACCATATCACRGTACAGTGTGGTACACACTGTCAGTCTCATACTTCTAGCAATTCTACTAGCAATTGAACAGCTTCTCTAAAATAAATCTTTTGTTTCAGAATACACCTTCTTGACAAACGCACCAAAACAGATCAGTCATCAGTAGCTGAACTAACGATAGAATGCAACACACAGATCATGAAACACTTTGCAGCAGAACACATTCATCCTTAAGGTCAAGGCTGAGATTACCATGAGGCTAAGTTATAGACTGACACTGGTAGTGTCGTGATCTAAAGGGCTTTGTATTTTTCTTTTAAACCAGATTGCTTTGAGAAAAATAACTTTACAGCTGACCAAGCTAGCATTTTGTATAAAGCGCGCTAAACAAATTTATGCTCAGATCTAAAGAATTCTTCCTTGCCTAGCATTATGTACTGTGTATTAGCCTGGAGAATTTATTACTGAATTCAGAGTCCTTTTGGAAYGTTACTAAGTTTAGTAAGAAATTAAAAGCAGCAATTAAGAAAGGTTCTAAACACGTGAAATCATAAAACTGTACTTGCCGATTGTAACCCAAGGCCCAGAGTCTTGAAAATCCTTTCCACTGGGGACGCTGCCAGTTCTGAACATCTTTAGGTAGACTTCAAATTGTAACGGTGTTATCCGGCAGGCAGTACAGCACGCAAGGCTATTGACTGGAAACAACAGTGAATGYGCAGCATCGAGGAAGTCTCCAGTTTTACACAAATAGAATGGGATTTTGTCTCTAAGATCTCTTAACCTGGAAAGGAGAAAAATGATCATTTGATTTTGTTAACATGAAAGTTTTACAATACTCGGCATCAAGCTACACTTAACAACTACATCCAATAAGGCAGAAAGTATTTGTAATGCAGTATTACTTTCTGTTAGCAAACAGCTAACAACATCTTGCTGCTTTTCATTCTGCCATTCCACTTCAGGTTAAAACACAGACAGAGACATAATCTGAAGGCAAAGAAATTAAAAAGCCACTTACCCTTTGCTATCATTGCATTTCACAGCTCTCAGGTAGCGAACAACTTCTTTATAGCTGGGGGAAGGAGGGAGTGGAGAGAAAGGAAGCATTAAGCCGTGTACAGCTCAGTCAAATATTTATTACAAKTAGTAAAACAAAACAGAAGTTATTCCCAAATGGAAGACATTGCAAAAACGGTATAGAAATACAAGTAGTAGAGATGAGACAGTTGGCTGCAAATACAAAACTAAAGTGCTGTAAATTATAGCTGCCTTGGTGCCTTTTTCTGATAAGCTCAGGAAGAGTAAAATCTCTGGACAAAGACACAAGTACCATTACAAATTATTTCATACCTACATCCAAAAACCACTACTCTTAACAAYAGTGCAGATGACCTGAATGAAGCCTCAACTTGACATCTCTCTGTACTATTTAAAGCAAGAAGAAACCACGATCATTAGAAATGACACTAACATACGACCTTCTTGCATGCTCTTTTACCTTGGGCTATTTACAAGAAACTTGTAGGATTTAGCAGTCAATGTTATACAGAGTTATATAGAGAAAAACCTTCAGTGACTGCCAAGGTAGTGGACTGGTCAGATTAGGCTTCTCTCCACTATACCAATATTGGTTTGTATAGCATGGGTGTTCTGCTTTGCTAGTGAACTCTCCAAGGGAATAAGTTCCAAAAAAGGACACTACTGAATACAGTAGATARTGAAATTGAAAGGCTGCTGAAATACAAAGTGAGGCTGAGTACACAGATTATCTGAGAACAGCTTCTTATTTCAGTTAAGTGGCTTGAATTCACACTTAAAACAGCCAGAGACCAGGACATGTTGCTTTGCTGTCTCCCACCTAATCAGCCTTTGATCAGGTGGATTTATCTTAAATGTCAGTATTTAAGACCTACTGCGGTTATCTGAACACAGTAGTTTTCCTCTTCACTGTTCCTTTAGGGTCTTGAAATGCAAAAAGGGCTCCTGTTTCTGCTTTGGAATCATTCAAAAAAATACTAGACTTRTTTATAACAAGCTATAGGCATGAGAAGCTTTGAATATGTTTTCACTTTTTATGTTTCCGCATAAGATGTAACTTTTGCAGACCTCCTGAAACACTGTGCTGCAGTTAATACTATACAAAATTAGAGCTGAGCTTATAAAATGAAAAATCCAAAACAATAACAAAACTATCTTACTTTGATTTATCTACCAATTTTTCCACTCGAGCCTGTATAACAGGAAGTGTTTCCCACAGAAATACTTTTCTTCCCTTCTGTGTTCTTTGGCCAGTAATATTCTGGCCTTTTAAAACAGTGGTCAGTAATACATGGTCCCATGGTACAACATTCAAGCTGGAAGGAAAAGAAAAAAAAAAGGTCATTCTTAATGCACTCCATTCATACACTAATTCATTTTCTTTAAAGTAACTTTATTAATAAAATCCTCATGTATTTTGAAGTTTATAGTTCACTTCTGAAAAATGATTATATGGACAACAGCTTAGCTACAGCATTAAATAATGATTTTCCACTACGGTAAGGACAGGTCATGTAGAAAGTAGCAAATTCTGATATCTTCCTACAGCAAAATACCTATCTCTAGCACYGTCAGTGAAAAGAATTACTCTCTACAATTGTATTCAAGTCAGGCAACTGTATAAAAACACATTCTAAAAATAAAGAACATACCTATTTGAGAAGCCAAAACAGTGACATGGAAGTGATATGGACTGAAAAAAATTAACAAACTTTTCATACAAGCTTTTCGGGAAGTCACACAACACCAGCATCCTTTGAAGTTGTGTTGTGATCCTGCGTTTTAAAAAGAAAAAGTCAGATCCTTGAGGAATTCAGTCAAAATCTTTTAAAAGCAGATGAATCATTTACTAGACTCAGGTTTTTTAAAACCCATAGGAAATCAGCCTGTGGGATTTTTTCTTTTTTCTTTTTTAAATATTTCAGGTAGACATTTTGGAACTAAATTTAAATTCATGAACAACACGACTTTTTTTTGGTTATTGTTTTTAAACATCAGTGAAACCAAGGCTCTTTGTTCTTGCTTTTTAAGATGGAGATCCCCAATGAGTATACGTGAGAAGTTACTGCAGCAGCTAAATAAGTTAATTACTGCAGTTGCTAAATAAGCAACCTGATCGCTGTCTATGCCAAGAGAAATGCAAAAACAGAAGAGTAAAAACCAGTTACATTTCAAGTTTCCTTCAATGTCATTTCTGAAGTGAACTACAAAAGCAACAGCATGTCACTTCACAATTTGCCTGAGGTGTCATTAGAATATAACAATCCAGCATGATCACTGATCTGAACTCCTGGCAAATTTAAGAATAGAGAAATCTTTGTTACCTCCAGTTAAGACAAAACACTGACACAAATAGTCTACCCTTTTAAGTACCCTTTTAAAATTGGGGGAAGAAGTTAAAAGTCTTTCCTATTCTTTTGAAGTAAGAAATAAATAAATTCACAAGCAATCAAACTTAAAATGAAGACCAATATAGGATTTAGGTTGGACCTATCATTAGTTCAAATAGGAGGTGAGATATATAATTCTTTTTGAGTGCTCCTAAAAAAAGTTAATCCCTATTTCATTAATCTTCTGTTGCAAGCGAGTTTCAGGTTAAAGGTGAAGTATAAAGCTAAAATGAGAAATGAATTAAGTCAAGTGTACTAGATGCCCTCATTCATTAGCCTCTGGGGGAACTTTACTATGTTACATCCCTGACTACTCCCCCCTTGTGGAGGACTACAAGACTGATGTTTTGACTCTAAACAGACACCATATACTCTTAGGCTTAATAACTGCAAGTAGCTGTCTGACACCATCTTCTGGTCTAGCCTTAGAAAATACTACTAGACTACCTGTTTGAAAGGCASATATTGCCTTTGTTCTTCACAAAAAACACACTAATATTCAACAGAATTGCTAAAAATCTTGATTTGTCGTGTATAATTAAAGCACCATAGCATGACGAGTTTTCTGCCTATGAGGCTGACTGATGCACACTGTTGTTGCTTTGTATTCTTCTGCCTGTCCCTACCACCTGCAGTCTACACCCAGGCAATAGGCTCTCCTTGCTCTGGTGCTCTTCCCYGATAGTGGTTCCTGATGCTATAGAACCATAAGACTATACACTTTATTCTGAAGCTGTGCATATTTACTTCTGGCTTTTAAGAGCTAAAGCATTCATATTTTTTCTTTATACCTTTGGAGAAGAGTCGTTTTAAATGCACTTTGCACAAGTACCATGGCAGAAAGTTTGCAGCCACCAATCATCCCACTGACACCTACGCATTAGATGAAAAYAAAAGTCTCACCTTTGCAGCAGACAAGGGACAGCAATCTTTAGTGAAGCAGTTTGACCAAGGTTCTGCCAGCTTCTAAGAGAACAAACAAACCAAAAAAAAAAAAAAAAAAAAAAAACAATGCACCATTTAGTGCTTATCCCTTTTTGCCTTCTCTATACTCAACTTAGGAAAAACTCTTTCTTAAAAGGCATTGGGAGCTAACAAGGTAATAAAAATGATTCCGAACAGTTACAACAAGTGTTTAAATTGTAAAACAYATTTGATATTTTAGAACTAACACTATTTGTTTTACAGCACTACCTAATCAACTAAAGCATACCTAAGCCACATACACAAGCACAATATAGTAGTACCTGACCACCTACTCTGCCTTATTAGGTGCTTTGTTAGACCAACATGTGCACATCTTCAACCGTGCAGGGCCCCAAAGGGTTGTAGGTCCTTGTCCCACAAGAGGCTCAAAMCACATCTCACCTGACATCTCACCTGTGAATGCCCTCAGACTCAAAAGCATTCAGACACAGACTTACTCAAATAATACATTCAGCCTGTTCCTTGCAAATCCTGACAGCTCCCCAGAAAGAGAACTGCAGAGAAGCTGCTGTGGTCTGGGCCGATTTAACAAATCAGAAACATTTACTGCTACTTTACTAATACTCTTGAATTTAACCCCACAAATACCTAGATTTTGCATAGGAAAGATTTGACTTTGCTCAAGCTAGGCAGTAAACAAGCATGAAGCATGCTAGTGCATCACAACAAACACATGTGATGTAAACAGGAAAAGCAAGACAAGTAGAAAAGGCTAAAATATTTAAAGCCTTTTTTCTTAGTTATTATTCAGTACTGTGTCCTCCCATTGAAAGAGGCCAGCTTCCTGCAAATTTACAGGAGGGCTAAGACCTATCATCTGAGGAACACATTTGCACTTCCTTCCAGTTCAGGAGCAGATGTTTCCCTGTACAATAAAGATTGCCTGTTCTTGTCTCAGGAAAGCTCCCCTGCCCCTACATGTTCTCCTGTGGAATCAATTCCCAGCTGCCACCATTTGCTGTCTTCCTCACTCTCTCCTTCCAGTTCCCACCCCTCATCTGAGGTCATCTCTCCTCTCCCACATCCAGCCTTTGCCCTTCTCTTTTCCCAAATCCCTCTTTGTAACCAATCTCACTCCTTCCTCAGGTGTACTCACATCTTCTCATTTCTGCCACCAGGGCTGTAATCTTTAYAGTATCCTTTCCCTTAATAAATGGAAAACCAGTACTCTTGCTTATTCTCTTGAGAAGCAAATGAGGATTACACATTAGCTGTAGAATTGGATACTTACAAAGCAGGGTCTTTATGAAGTGCTATCTCTTTAGCTGCTCCCAGAAACATGACAGCAGCAGCTTTAGGATTCTCTCTTTCTGCCTGATCTAAAAATCTTGTTACCAGTGCAAAAACTCCAGAATACCTAAGATAGATAAGCAGTCCATGATGTACTTTGTAAACAAATGGGAATTATGACCGTTCTGTAGTTTGAAAGTAAGTTAACTCATCTTTCCTTGAAAAGAATCTAGGAGATAGTGACAGGGCATTTGCACAAGTTTTCTTTTAAGCATTCTGAAGGCACACACTGGACTGAAAATAGAACCCAGTACCAACAAACTAGTAAAAATAAGGGCTTAGATAAATAAGATGCCTGATAATATTCTTCATTATTATGGCTTAGGGAAGTATGAAACTATATTCTTATTTACTATCTTTATACTTACTTATCAAGCATTATTTAAACATGTATTTATTAGAGGGCTGCTTAAACTATATCTAAGTGCAATGTAACTGCCTGCTGGCTAAATTGTGTCAGTTATGTTTCTGCTATTTCAGGTTGCCATGATTAYAATCATGCTATTAGCTGAGTAACGAAATTCTGTCATCACTTACTTGTATACAACCTCCATATGGTGTGATTTGCAGGTATTGCATTGCCCAGGTGGCAGTTTTGGAAGACAAAAACATTCATGTTGTTTGGAAGGCATTCTTTCTCCAGTCAAATACTTATTATATTCCACAGAAAGTTCATGGATAAAATTTATTAGAAGACTTCCTAGAAGGGTGGGCAGAGGTGTGAAACTATTAGTGCAAAGATTTTCTTCAAACCACAAAGAAAGAAGCAGTCATTCACATGCACCCTACGTAATATATTTTGCAAATTACTTGTGCCCAATTTTGTTGGCCAGGCAAACTTGGTTGCTCCTTCCTATAGGAGGGAAAACTCCTGACTAGATCTGCAGATTTGTGTCTAGTTTATATATGGCCTGGGAAAGAGGTAGCAAGGATAGGCTACTAACCAAGTAACTCACCAAGCCTTAGCAAAGAGGACTGTGGACTGAATAAATTGTCATTGTAGGTCACAAGGATCTCAAGCGGCAGACTGAGTGGCTATTATGAGCGACAGGTCTTCCAGGACAATATGAGAGCGTAACACTTACCACCATGCCGAAGGTCTGCATCTATGTCTGTGAGCTCCAAATTGAACATTACAAGAACACCAGCCAAGGAAAAATCACGCTGGTCCTTCCAGAATTTGCTTTTGTTATGYGCATTGCAATGACAGAGGGAAGGAGTTGTCCAGTTCTGGCACTATTTCATAAAGAGTGAAAGACAAGAAAAGTGTTTGTTTCAGCTGAGCAAATCACGAGTTTGCTGCTCTCTGAGTGAAGGTCTATAATTCACTTCATCTTTCACATGACTAGGTAACGCTATAGTGAAGTGTTTTGATAGTCAGGGCAAAAGGCTGATACAGCAATACCTCGATATCATGACTTGAAAAGAAAAGGGGGAGAAGGGGGAAAAAAAACAAACCCCACAAAACAAAAGAAAACCACCCAAACCAAACTTATTTCCCCTCATTCCCAAACACCTTACAGGGACACTTACAGCTGGCATCCTYCCAGGTTGTGAGCTGGTAACAGTACTGCTTTTGGATGTTCCCCACAACATCTTTCATAGTTCAAAAAACCTTCTGAACTCTTAAAACACACACACAAACCGCTCACACTCTTCCTCACTTTATTCTCAGAAGGGTAGATAAAAATCTCAAAGTTTGATATTTTTCTACTGTGAAAAGGAATCAGATTACTAAAACAGACTGCAGAAAATACACTGTGTGCCTCAGACAAACAAGCTACATTTGTTTGTATCAAGCAAAGATCTGTTCCAACGACTTACCAGATTACTAGTAGTAACATCAGACATTGACTAAATAAAAAGTATTAGTAGTGTTGTAAAGCAGATAGATATCAACATTTGAGGAGAACTGTTAAGATAAAAGAATAAATGATACATGAAATTTTGATCAAGTGTGCATAATAATTATTTTTTTTAAGACTGCTGAGGAATTTAGTTTACTCAAAGTTGTGTATATCTTCACTATAGCTCTTCCTTACCTCAGAAGCTAGCTTATCACAAATGTAGCAGTAGCACTGATTACAAATATCAGCATTTTTTCCAAGGGGTGAACATGTATCACATTCCATTCGCCTACAGAGTTGAAAAACAAAACACTGTTTACAGAACAGGCTACATACCTATCCAGCTCTACATCCACTTTCAGTTCTTAAAATCCTAACAGGATTACTTTCAAAGTGGACTAGAGTTGGAAAAAGCCCCCCATGTTATCCTCCATGTCACTGAACATACTCAAACGGATGTACTGTACAGTCGTATCTTGCATGAGGCATAACTTTGGCTTGTTTACAGAAAGTAACCATTAGTTCACATTCCTCATCCACAACCTCTCCAGATTTCTCCTCTTCCAGGACCGTCTTCTCTGTAGAAAAAAAGAATACCCAGTATAAATCAGTATAAAATAACTAAAACTTAATCACAAATTAAACCAGCTATTGACATTTATTTTTGAAGCACTTCAAGACAGGRATTTTGTTACAATTCCACACAGCGACAATAAGAAAAAGGTACGCTGACCTTGGACAATATCCTCCGTCTATCACAAGAGAGATAATTTAATTAGAAGGGATCCAATTAACACTACAAAAGGCCACACTCTCAGAGAGCTTAGTGGTATTTTTGAACCTACACAGCAGTATTCTTTAGCATAACTGGTGCTGTTGAAGAAATTTCAAGGTACGAAATAGCCTTCCTTTCTACAGACTCCCGGAAAACAAGTATGCTTGGTTTTGTCTGTTATTTTGCCACTCTCTATTCATTCTAAATCCTCAAATTTTTTTTAGAAAAATAACAAGAAACAGTACTGTTTGAAAGTACAGGTACTAGAGACATCTTGAAGTCGCTTCCAGCCCAAGTTGTTTCAAAAGTTTCTTTACAAAACTTCATAGATAACAAGAGCACAATACTTACCCAGCGGCTCTACTACCACAACTGAACTCCCAAGTGTGTTCTCTGCTTCATCATCACTGATCAGGATTATACTCTCCTCTTCCTCATCTCCATTTGATGGCCCCATGCTTACTGAATTCCAAAGGAAAGGAACTAAGCAGCAGCAAATAGGACAGAAAAATGTTTCCYAGTCATGAAGGTCCTTCCCTCAACAGAAGACCCAGACTCCTCATCTGTGTAAGTAAATTACACTAGGGACAGAAACATTTCATCTTCACRGCAGTCAGCAGCTCAGAAAACACTGCACTTCCCATCCAAAGCAGAGGGAATCCTAAAAGCAAATAAGTGGGAACAGAACAAAGGGTGAGATCTGCTATTCCTTTGGTGGGACAGCCTTTGGAGAAAAAACAAAGAACCTGCCCACCCATTTATTTAATAATGAAAAGTATTATTCTTCTAAATACTTGAGCTGCCCTCTGCAGATTGTCTGCTCTCACCCCTCACACAGTTCCAGTCCTCCAAACTCAAAAACATACATCCCCCAAATCACCCCGACTCCCCCATAGCCCACCTCAGCCCTCTGGTTCAGCCCCCTGCCCCC
>NW_028185939.1:618716-661120 GCF_003343005.1 Rhea americana
CCCGAAACCCGCCGCCGCCGCCGCGCCACTCTTTGAACTAACAACTCCTTCCGAGGTGACGAACCCGGAAGTACTCCGCGCGCGCTGACGCTGGTGGCGCTACTTCCGCCCTGGCACGCGTGCGCCCGGCCGCCGCCTGGCGGCCATGTTTGGTGAGGGCAGGCGGCGCGCKCGGTGCCTCCGCGGGGCGGCGGTGCGCGGCGCTTCGTGCGCGCTCTCGCCGGGCGACAWCCGCGGCGGTTAAATCGCCCCCCTCGGTGACGGGAACCCGGCCGGGGACAACCCCTACGCGCGTCCCCGTGGCCCAAGGGTGTCCCCAAGGCCAGGGAGCCGCTTCCGCGGCGGTGGCGCCAAGGCCGCGCTCGGCCTCCCCCGCCGAGGGCGGCCGCCCCGCGCGCTGCCTCACGCCTCGGCCTCCTCCAAACCACCAGGCCAAGGCCAGGCTCTCCCCTCCCGCCACTCCGGGCGGGTGACGAGCAAAGAAAAGCCCTTTGGCAAGGCTGCACGTCTGGCGCGATGTTCAAGGGCCGCCGCGGTGACGCTAGATGGTACTAGAGCTCCGCAGCGAGGGTGAACGGGACCCCTTCACCCCGCAGGACCAAAACTGCCGGGAAAGCGGGGATCGCAAAACGTGGAAAGCTGAAGATGTGAAGCTGCAACATGCTGAACCACTTCTGGCAAAATACTCACTTTTTCCATGAGTGTAGCAGGACAGAGGAGCTGCAAATAAAATAAGGACACTTTTCTAGTGTTCRGTACTACAAGTGTAACATAATATTTGTGGTTAAAAATTACTGACAAAGTGAAGGTATTACAGCATCTGGTAGAGAGGCGTTTGAGGGCTAATTCTCAGAAAATTTTTCATTACTGGTAATTAGTTAATGGTTCAGGGAAAATCTAGCAGGTATTTAAACAGAAATGGCCATTAAATCATAAAAAGTACCTTTCTAGTATTGTTGCTTTTAAAAACAATTGAAACAACACTCAAAATATGATTACTTTTTCCTATAAGGGTCTGCATGCTGTGCAATGTGCTGCCTGAAATATTCATGCATTAAAAAGTCTCTCTCTGCAATGAATATTTATTCCACGAATAATCTTTAATGTCTTCATAGCTTTCAACACATTTGGGCAAAATGTTTCACGTTTCTGTGCTTACAGTGAAAAATCTAAATCTGACACCTAAATAGGTGGCCTGATTTCAGCTGTATGGAGCACTTTTTGTATAGCCATTATTGCCTCCACATAGCTGCCTCTGTAGCATGACAGCACTTTAACAGCCTAGAGTAACTCAACACAGCAATTTAGGTGATGAAATGAAGTATTGAGATAGCAGGAAGAAATAATAAAGGCAGAACTGGCACTTGGCCAGGATAACTTTTCTATAGCTCCACTCTCATGCAGCAGTGCTCTGAGATGAGCTTATGGCTAAATATGGTCAGGACTTCAGTGCTGCATCTCATCCAAAACACAGCAGCACTGGTGTTTCCTCTCCTTCCAGATGAAGAGTTGGCAGCAGCCTATTTTTAGTTGTGTGGGTGTAAAATATGTTGGATAAATTTCACATAGCCTGAGCTCAGTCTGCCCTGTTCTGCCATGTTGGGTTTCACACCCAGACCTAGCAGAGCTCGAGGTCCAAGACTGGCACCATGGGCTCCTGCCTCATTGTCCTCATGCTGTAAGCCAGGGCCTCCTGCCTATGGGGCACTGGGCCTGTTCACCTGCTCCRTGAGCCCATAAAGTACAGCTCCCCGTCCTGAGCCACAAACTGGGTGAAATCTCAGACAAAATGAGAATGAGCTTCCAAAGAACCCTCACAGCCACAGCAAGAAGACAGTRTAATACCAGTGTCTAAGGTCACTGTTCAGTCCACTCAGGATATATTTGAGGGTATTTGTTAAGCTGAGAATCGGCTGTAGGCTGGAAGGTGAAACATTAAGGAAGAAGTACACAGCTTTGCACTTCAGTAAAGCAGTTGCCAGGTGTTGGGACCAAGCCAGTGACTTCTCCACGGAGAAGGAGATGGAGCCCTACCATGTTTCTGATTACAGAGGAGAGGCACGAACGAGTCCCAGACTGGCCCCATGTAGGTGCTTCCAGCAGACCTGACAAAGAGCAGTCTATACCAAGTCAGGGCATTAACTGAAGCTGCAGAAGACTTCAGCTACCTTAGAGCGCACTGCTGAGGGGCCAGAAGAATGGGTTTCTAGCCACCAGCTCCTGAAGTAAAACTGGAATGTGTCTCTGACCGCAACAGCAGAGTTGTAGAGCGAACAGACCATTAAAATGTCCATTCAAGAAAATATTCACGTCCCATTTATATTTACTGCTGCTTCATTCTGTTGAAAGTCAAAGGCCTGTTTGTACCCGATGAAAGGCTCAGGACAGATCAATTGACTGGAAAAGGCTCTGAGGATTGAAACCTACAATTCCACATGGACAAGTGCTAATCCATCAGTCTACTGAGCCCAAACAAGGTGTCACAGATCTTTCCAGGCGTGCTGAGCTGACTCAGGACTCTTTTGCTTGTTCGGCCCAGGAAAGGATGTTCAGTGCTGAAACTGTAAAAGAGATTCTCATAACAGAGCTTCTGGGAAAAGAGTTGTGGTCTTTTCTAGCTACTTTTGGCGTCTCTTCAGATTCATTGCCTCTGTTACGGGCAAACTTTCCATGGTGACTTGAAGGAAGGAGCATTCCCCCACTCCTTTAAACTTTTAAGTGTCTCACAGCACATTGCAATGGGCTGACGAAGTGTCGTCTGCTGTGTGGAATCAGCTCTGCTCAGGTTTCTTAAGGAAAGAAGACTTACGTGATTATAACATGCATTTGAGTGAATGACGGGCCCCCGGTTGTATCTCGATGTCACCGAGGTGGAAGGAAACCAACCTTATTTGCTGAAAAGCGGGATCCAAGAGGAGTGGTTGAGAAAAATCATACCTCCCTGTGCAGGGGGGTAAAGTGGTGGCAGAGCAAGGAAAAATGCGTTACCGAGGGGTCTGCTGTAGCTCTGTACCTCTGTCTAAATCAGAAACAAGCTTTTACTTGAACCCTGGTTTCATGAGGAAATGAGATTTATGTGGTGATAGCCCATGTATGAGTGCATGTTTCCCTTACAGCCCCACACCCTGGTAATTACTGTATTCTGGTGCCAATTTCAACCAAATTGACAGCAGGTAGAAATCCCAAAGGTGACAAGTCCCTAAAAGTGTTGTGRAAAGAGATGTGTGTGCGTGAGAGAAAGAGAGCAAAACCCTCTATTTATGCCTTCTGTGAGTTCCACCTTGGGATGACTTCAAATCTGGACACAGGTATTATAAATGTCCCCACCATGGAAAAGTCTCGATAGCATTTTTGCATATGAGAYACCAGAGACTCCACATAGGAGAAGATCTGGATTTTGGGGTGGCCAATCAGGCAGGAGTTGCTGTGATTAAGGCATTCGTAATGTCTTTTTCCCACGTGGCTTCTCTGGGGTCTGAAAACAGGTGAATGCCTCCTGCAGCTCTAGTACAATTCAGTTTAAAAGTCCATCAACCATGAGGCACAGATCCATTGCAAACCAGGCTTCATTAGTGCCAGTGCTCACAGGACAACGTGGAGTTTTTTACGCTTGAAAGAAAATGGTTTGCTTAGCTCCTTCCCTCATAATTTCTCTCCTTCCCCAAGACCAAATAAAGTAGAAATGAGATGCTATCGAAAGATTGTTCTCAGAGTATTTCAGGCCCTGTAAAAATGGTGAGGGCTGTTGGCTTTTCAGGAGGACAAGCACGGGCCAGGGCAGGAGAATGGCAGAGACCCACCAGCACTAATTGCTCATCGGTGTGAGCCAGCTTGCATTTAGGGTAGGAGACAGAAGAGGTGGAGATGCTCCCTACCTCGGCAGAGCGGCAGCCAAGAGCTCTCGATTTAAGAAACAGATGAATATGAACCATGTTGGAATGCCTTCAAAAATCTGCTAGCACTCTCCTCCCCACCAAAAGCTGAATAAATCCCCTTCGTATTTCGGGCTCCTAGTGAGTCCCTGAAATGTTATCAATGCTCTTTGACACTCTACCTGCCCTTCATCCCACCTGGCTTTCCACAAAACACATTTCCTCTCTTTTCAGGAAAAAAAGTCGGGTTCATTCAAACTCTGACACGTCTCTAGCACTAGGGTGATCAAGTCTCCTCCATTTTATATTTGGTATTTTAATAGGGTTTTCTTTTAGACTTTTAATGAGTTTTTATTCCCCTTTGTATAGCAGACGCTTCAGTCTGACTGACAGTTTTACTCACCCCACGTGGAGAAATACGAACAGTTAGGACAACCTTTTATTCCTGTGGCAAAGTTTTCTTTGCCAACATTTTTCTTTTGCTTGCAGTCCGGAGGATGTTTTGACCCTTTCCTCGCTGCCCTGTCAGCTCCCTTTACCTGTCTCCCTGCCTTTGGGCAAGGACGTTCCCACCGGTGCAGAGGCAGGACGAAACCCAGCCCTGCCATCCACGCTCTCAAACGCTTGCAGCTTTTTATTGAAGAAAGAAAAAAAAATGCAAACAAAAACAAATGTGGGATTTAGAACGGCTGAATTATGTTACAATCCTTCAGCATCAGCTCAGACTCAAGGCATTTTATTACTGTTTGTAGCAAGCAAGTGGCGCTGGGGGCTGTCCTCATGCCTCTGGGGGCTCAAGGGCCCTGCWGGCTTGTGGCTGTGCTGGGGACTTGCGTCATTTGCCCGACATAGACGTGCTGGGCAGTTAAAGGTTTGCCCAACGCACGTTGACAAGCCAACGGCTGGAGAACAGCCCATGCTGCGACTCTGATCAGTTTATTTCTTGCCCCGACTGTGGCACAGAGAGGGCAAGACTCGTCCTGCGAAGGCGYGAGGTGACCGGCCTCGCTGCTCCGCTACGTGAGCAGGAGGCAAGGACTCGCGTCGGAGCCGGAGCCGCTCTGGGGACGACGCTGGCCCCGTCCTGCACTGAGCCAAGACGGGCCCAGGCCCCCCCCACCCCTTATTTTTTTTTTAGCCATAGACACCATGCGAAAGGACTGTGAGAGGATATCTGGCTGGAATTACTAAAAATTGCATACGTCAGGCTGGGTGTTGTACACACAGATAAATTATTAGGTGCCAGTTCTGCCCCCCCCCACTGCTAAACACCGAGAAGATGAGCAGCATGGAAAGGGAGGAGTGCGCAAAGTTGGGGGGTGAAGGCAGAGGCACTGCACGGCTGACCACGAGACGCAAAATGCACAGGTGGACAGGGACCGAGTCCCTGCTCCGAGTGGTCTTGGAGTTGCCGTGTTCTCCAACCACAGGGCTTCATGGCAACGTTTTTTGAGGGCAAATTTGGGGTGGGAAGATTACCTTCCCCCCCCCCCCCGGTGCAAATCTGGGAAGACGTTTTGTTTTGTTTCGTTCTGCCTTTTGGACTGGGGGAATTTCTAGGTGCCGTCTCCTATCTGCGAGGCAAGCAGGGTGGCTTCCGGCATTTCTTGTGCTTAATTACACAGGTCTAATGGAGTCATATAATTTAAAAACATATGCCATTAAACATTACATATTAAACGTGGCCTTGGTTTTTTGATGTTGCAGAAGACTTACGCTCATCTGCTGAGAATTAGGAGGTTATTACTCTGCGGAAGCTAATCCAAATTGCCTGTTATCCATAGGCAGAAAATTAAAGGAATATTTAAGCCCATTCCACAGATTACAAACTTGGTGGCATAGCTCTGAAACCAGTAGTATTAGTATCTTGCATTTGATAGTTGCCAATAATTTAAGTCAACTGTTTAACATCTGGCATTACTATATAATGTCTGGCTTAAACTGTAACCTTTTTTTTTCTGCTTTAAGGAAAGCTTTTTCTGCTTTGAGAGAATTTTGATTACTAAAACCCTTCCTAGGACAGATTTATCCTGTGATTTAACATTTTGTGATGGATTTTCATTTTGAATCAGTTGAATAATTGGCAGCGACTTCAGTATTAAACTGATTCATGATGTACATCCAGGCCCTTATATAATTTAACATTATTGTCTTTATAATTGAAGCTCCTTTTTTTCCCCATTAAAGTATTGGAAACCATCTAGTGATCTGCTTTGATTAAAAGTAAAGTGCAGAGGATTGATAATGATTAGAGATGGTCCGCCTTCGTGGCTAGGTTACCCACCCAGGCCTGGGCCAGGTCACCTATATGGCAGTGCTTGGGCTTGTGCAGCCCCAGGCACTAGCTTATGGACCTTATGGTTCCTACACAGTGCACATGTTAAAAAAGGAACGCTAACTGAGGCTCCATGGCCTACGTGAAATGAGTTTGAAAGGTCTCAGTCCAAGTGATGCCACCTAGAGATCTCTTTGCATTAGAGGAACTCCACCACACGGGAACTAACCCGTTGGGTGAACAAGGTGGTTCAGCTAGAAATCAAAGGTCAATGAGCCAAATCCTGTCTCTTTGGAAAACACGCCCACAGCTGCCCATGCTGGAGCCTGGCTGTTACCTGGTGAGCTGATGCCTGGTGGGAGCCTGCTGGAGGAACCGGCGCTCCGAGACCCGAGAAGTCCCTGTCGGCGGTCTGCAGGGGGAAGGCTCGGTGTTGTAGAGTCCACATGCCAAATTAAAATGTGTCCATTTCACACTCCCCTCTTCCCCTGGCCTTTGGCAGGGGCTATGATATAACAGGTTTTGCATAGCTGCTAGACATCTTCCTAATAGTATCCCCTGTGAATTCTAAATTTCAGTCACAGCCTCTAAATTTTCATTAAGAGCAGTCACACAGAGAGAATGATGGATTAGATTTTATTGTTGGAAAATCTCCAGATAAAATTAAAGTGCTTCTTTCTTTTCTGAAACCTTTACCTTTCCCCTGTGGTGCCCTATAAATAAGGTATCAAATAATGTTTATCCTTTTGAATTCTACAATCTTACATGCTTCGTGCTTACTTCTGACCACTTTCCTGCCTCTTCAAAGATGTCACTTCTCAGCTAAAGCCCAGGAACAGACACGCTGCCTAATGGACTTTGTTTTATTATAAAGCAGCGTAACTTTGTGTTCCAGTAGCATCGAGGAGACTTCACTGAAGCTCAGGTACATATTTTTAAAGGCAGTGTTGTCTTCTCCTCCATGAGAGCCCTGTTGCTCTTCCCGTTCCCGGAAGCCCGTATTTCCTTCCTCCTTTCCATGCAGTTCCCTCCATCTCTCACTCTCTCTTTCTCCAGGCCCGATATATTCTTTCTTTGTCCCTCRCTCTCTGTCCTCTCTAAATACGTGTAATCTGCCCAGATTGCAGACAGATGAGACACCGCTTTGGTACGCGCCGGGGTCACGTGGCCGCGCTGAGGCACCTTCTGCTCAGAACCAGCCACTGCCTCAAATAGCCAAATTGTGATAAGTGGTATCCGCTCCCACCGCCCCTGGCCGGCAGATTTTTATAGCAGATGTTATTTCTCCTTACACTGAAAAGAAGATGGAAAAAAAGTATTCTGCTGTGACAGAGGACTTAAACAGTTTTAGATGCTTTTAGTCTTCACTTTCAACTCAAGCAAGCCAGAACTCTGCAGGCAGTTGTTAGGAAGTGTTCAAACGCTGGTAGTGCTGGCATGATTCATACTGGTGTCAGCTCGTTTAAATTAAATTCCACGGGGATTTATCCAGCAAAGGCTCTAAACAAATTTTAGACAGCACTCCCCTCACCCCCGCACCTCTCACTTCACAGCATCTTAAATTAATACGGTGCAGAAAGGCCAGGATCGTACCGAGACAAGGGCTCCACCACGAGACAAGTTTTCTCCCCAAAYGAGAGGGAAAGATTCGCCGCTGCCCGCGGGGCTCGGCCGAGGCAGCGCACGCGTGCAGGGGGTCACCGGCTGTACCCGGAGGAGAGGGAAGAAGAGCTTTTCCAGCGAAATTTCCGACGTCCTCCAACGGGGGACTCACAGCGTCACGTTAGAGCCCGGGTCCCGCTCAGGACTTCTGGCTGCCGCAGGCGGGCGCTGGGGCGGCCCYGGGGCACGTCCCCTCTCCCCTGGCCCCTGGCCCGTCTCGGTCCCCGCTGCGTGGGGTGGCAGCGGCTCGGGTCCCGCGTCGCCCTTCCCCTCGGCGCGGGAGGAGGTGGGAGGGTTTCTGGGAGAGGAACGGAGCAGCCTTGTCCTCCACCAAACGCCCCGGCCAGCAGCGCGCAAGGGAGCTGTCAGTGCGGGTGGTCTGATGATGAGCACATTAAAATCATACCAGCTTGGCTAATTTGCACCACCTGGGCACCAGCCCCTTGGTTTTCACTCCGGTTTTTGATCAGCCACCACTGGCTTAAAGGCTGGTTAACAGMGTCCCCAAGCTGAGCTCGGCAGCGCCACGGAGGTTGTCTCCGTAAMTGCTTTCCTCTTTCAAAAATTCCTCCGATCTCTTCTTTTGCCAGTGGAAAAATTGTACATCAGCTGGCAAACAGCAACAACAAAAGTACCTGAGTCTCATCCCCTCTTTGCTGCGTTTTAATGTCATCCCAAAGGAAGCGGCGCTGTCTTGGCCGCTTGCAGYGAAGGAAAGAAAACTCGTGGAGTCCATTGGCTATTTTTATTGGTTTGTCTGTGCCACGTTTCGCAGGCAGCAGTGCCAAGAAAACACCGTGGCTTTGCAGAGCCCAGGCCCGGAAGAAGAGTGAAGAGCTGGAAAGAGGAACCGTGTAAACGTGGTACCAGTGAGGACAGAGAGGAGCCAGAGCTGACCGAAATCTGCCATGAAACACATCGGATCGCAGACTTCCCTGYGCAGAAGTCCTGACGCCCACAGCTGGGAGAGCGGCCAGTGCTATTTTTGGGCAAGCTTTGCGCAAGTTCCAACCAACGGCTCCGTGCACAGAGGGCGAGAGAGCTGGAGGTTTCCTTTTAACCAAGAGATGTTGGACAGACACTGAAGCAGTGAGCAAAGCTTTAGAAAACCTCCCGTGGGGTTCGAACACCTCTGGGCTGGGACAGCTGGGGACAGGCAGCCGCAGACCAGACGTGTGTCCCCACTTCTTGCTGCTGAGCTGCGSTGAGGGCTCTTGGGCAGAGCGAACCATGTTCCCCAGGCCAAGCCGTCCACCAGCTGCTGCTGCACGGGAGCCGTCGCTGTCGCCTGACCACACCAGTGCGACCACTCGCTTAGAAACAGCCTCGTGCAGCAGCTCTGTTGCCCTGAAATCACTTACAAAAAGCCTCTGTGAGCCAGCGCTGATAGCTTTGGAGGCCAGCTCTGACCCTGACACCTGGATGGTCAGGATGGCAGCAGAGGTCAAAGCCGAAGGGGCAAGAGAAACCTCAGGATGTCAGAGAAAGAAACGGAGCTGCTCAAAGTTACACGTGTACTTTGGGCAAGAATTAGGCCTTATCTCCTCCGTGCCTCCATCTGAGAAAATCCGTTCCAAAGGTGGTTCCCATAAGTACGTTGAAGGACAAGCCTTGACTCCCCTCTAGGGAGCTTGTGTACCCATGAAGTCTACAGAGACRCTGGTTTGGCCCTTTGGAAAATGGACTGGAAGTCAAAACCCCATGATGCTATTCCAATTGCACCAAACTGTTCATCCCCCTATGCTCAGCTTTCCTGTTTATAAATCTTGAATAATTACTACTGAATTACCAATGAGGGATTTTACAAGTCTCTGAAAAAAATCTGTTATTTACTGGGATGTGTAAGTTTAACAAAGTATTGGAGAACATCATATGAAAGCCACTGTGAGTAAAAAGCTGTAAGAACATTTTTATCAAATAGAAAACTAAATCTTTTGTGGCAATAAGGAAGCTATCTTCAGGAAAAAACATCACATTGAAGTGCTTCCTAGTGTATTAGCTGGAGCAGATATATTGTTGTTTTGATACGGAGACATGTATGAAAAAAGACCAAAACTCAACCATGTATCCATATATCAGTAAGAAAAAAATATATCTTTGCTAAGGAACTCATTATGAAATTTTGGAAAGAAAATCATTTCAAAGAAAACCATCTCAAAAATGAACTTCCAATTTTCCTTTTTTTTTTCTTTTCTTTGTCCAAAATAAGGTTCTGATTTTTACCAACAACAATAACTTTTTTTTAAAAAAAAAGCTGTGGATTAACTCGACAGCTATTTCACTTTCACTCCATTTCTTTTGCTCCTCCGCAGGAAAATCCTCGGTGCACAGTTTCCAAACGCTAATGAACAACAGTCCTTTCCCTGGACCTTTCAGGGCCTGATTCACCACGATCATCCATAAATATTCCTTTAAAAACTTTCCCGAGGAGCTCCCGGGGGCCTCGGGAGCAGCCGATGTCCGGAAACGTCGGCGATGCCTCCCCCTGCTCCTCGGGAGGCTGGCAGCGCGGCGGGGAAAGGCCAGGCGCGTTAAACGCCGCGAGATTTACAGCACCCTCCCCGCCCGCGGGAGCCGTAAAACGACAATTTGTTCGATTTTGCAAGCAGACCTCTGCCCGTCGCAGCACCTTTCGGCACCCTCTGTCGAGCCCGGCTTAGAAAGCCCGGGATCTTTTCCGATAAAATGGATGCTAAGTTCATTTTTCGAGCATTGCAGCTCCTGGCAGGGGAGGGAGGGAGGGAGGCCGGCGCCGGCAGCGGCCCCGCCGCTGGGGCAGGGTGGCCGGACCCTGCCCYGCGCTCGCCGCTGGTTCCTTCTGGCCAGAGGTACCTCTTGTTGGGCAGCTGGAAGGTAACGGGGCCCGGAGAGGCTGGGGAGCCCTGGTTTGGGGGGTGAAATGTCACACTAGGGCTCCAGGGGCACCAGACGCTCGGATCTGCTCTGTGCCACCTGGGCGAGCGCTTGTAGAGCCTGGACTTGGTTCAGGCTATAAAACGGAGGTTATTCCCTACCTCAAACTGGCACTGAGAGGCTAAAAATCAACTAATGCCCGAGAAATCGTTTGRCGTCATGACACGACAGTGACAGTCTAGCAAAACCTGGACTCGAAGAAGACGTTTGCACAAGAACCTGAAGGCCGAAATCCCCGTGTTGCGCTTTGTCCCTTGCCCTGGCCTCGCCACCCCCTTGGCACCTAAGCTGAGCCGTACAGCAGCCGGCTGGAATACCCATCCGTCAGGAGACGGCTGCACCACCAAACGCACGGTAAAAGGCAATTGTGGCATGTTACTCTGACGGTTTCTCCACCTGCACAGATCCCACGATCGGATTTGAGGTGGCCTCAACTCAAAACCCCAAATGCTGGCTCACCCGTAGACCTTGCGACCTTCGCAGCACCCATTTGGCTCCCAGTTGCGGGCTGGGCCCTCCTCTGGCGTCCCAGTCTTGGAAACCCGAGGGGAAGCGAAGCAGCGTTCCCCCGTAACGCATGACCAAGAGCAGAGTTCTGCATCTCTCGCTCAAGCAGTCCGAAGCGATTGTAATGCAGCCAGACTTATTTCTTACTTACAGTGGTGGACTTATTAAGCTTCCAAAGGAGCTCTTTAAGCCRTCATTTGGGGTTTAATTGCTGAATATAAGCAATATATATATATGGATATATATATATATACCTGCTTCCAAAAGGCTGCCATGAAGCAGCCCCCTCTTCACTCACCACGTTCTTCTGCTCGGCAAGAGAAGATTCCCTCCCTCCCCCCCCCCAAGTGTGAAGGGTTAAAACTTCGCTCTGCTTCATCCAGTCCACCCCCTCCTTCCCCAGTTTGCAAACAGGAGAAAGGAAAGGATTAGAGAGGAGAGATTTACGGCGCAGCCCATCGCAGAGCCTCAGCCCGCACTTTGATGCTGGGGGACCAGCCCCGGCTCACAAAGGCGCTGTGAAGCTTGCCCACCCGGCCGCTATCTATGGGGCGAGCTAAATCCCTCCTYGGATTAGTAAGGGCTCTGCGAGTCCTCGCAAGGAAAGGCTGCACCTTTTTTATTGCCGCATTATTAATAAAGAGCTGGTGAAATACTTACTGCCGCTCCGTAAATCTTCCCAGGGCAGCAGCAGGCTGCAGAGACGTTCGGGCTGGAAGGAAGCGGAGAGGCCGTCGGGCTTGACCCGCGTCCCCCATCCGCGGGACCTGTCCCAGGAGCCACGGCACGGCGGGAGCCCCGCTGCGCTCCCGGCGCCGGGCCGGCCCCCCGGGCCACCCGCGCGCCCTCAGGGACCCTCCTCGAGGGGGCCCCCGAGGTGGCCCCGGGAGCTCCGTCCCCGCTGTCCCGCTGCAGCAGCCACGCGGGAGCGGAGCGAGCCCTCGTGGAGGCACGGCCGTCCGCACCGGCACGGTGCCCTCGAGCCCTGTCCGTCCGCACTGGCATGGTGCCCTCGAGCCCTGTCCGTCCGCACCGGCACGGTGCCCTCGAGCCCTGTCCGGAGGGACGGGGAGCAGGCGGGGACAGAGGCGCAGGAGCGCGGGGCGGGGGCTCTTCTCCCCTGCTCACCCCGCAAGCAGGGCCAGAGCGACCTTTTCAAACATTCCTGCTTTTTTTTAATTTTTATTCCTGAATTTCTTTTTTCTTTTTTTTTTAGAAGGGGAGGAAGGAATTCATGCAACAAAATAAAAAGTAYCCTTAAACTAAAAGGCTGCAAAAAAAAAAAAGGCAGCTGGCACTACCCAGCCAGCAAGCAGTCACCGCTGGAAGCAGGCTCAGACCAAACCATCACCCATCAGCTCTGGATTTGCAAGGCAGCCTCAGGGGAAGGAGTAGATCCCACTCCTGCTCGCCTGCGGCGTTCCCGGCCACTCGCTCGGCTGCCCGCCGCTCGGATCAGCACCCGTCTGGCACGAGCACCCCAAAACCGCCCGGCGTGCCGACACCTCGGGGAGCCGGCTGCCTTTGGTTTCGGACAAAATAATAATAATAAAAAAAAACAACTCCAAAACAAAAAGCACATGAAAACAAGCAAACTCTCCCCACTATCAACGAAGTCTGGTCATAAAATTTTACTTTCATGTAACAGCATGAAATCTGCACAACCAGAGCAGGGGTTTTTAATAAAAGGCAGAGTTGATGTAATATCCGAGCCAAGGTGTTTTTATAAGCCAGAAGAAGAGAGACAGAAACACAGAAAGAAAATAATTTTCTTGAATTCCTTCCAGAAAGGAATTTTATTTAGATTTACTTTAACCATACTGAAATTCTCCTTCCTCTCGAAGCATGGGCTTTTTCCCTTTAAAAATTCTCCTTAACCTGTGCCTTAGYGCCAGCAAATCCAACCCATTCCTTGCTCTTTGCGTCTCAGCTCCAATTAGTTTAAAACGTCTGTGCCCCGAGGACAGCGCCAGCCTGCGAAGGGCCACGGCTCCACCGTGCCCAGAAATCCCGAACCAGAGGTCCTGGAGGAAGGTGCAAAGTATCTTGAACCCAGCAAGCCCGGGATAACGTTCCTGGAGGGAAAGACCCTCCCTTGCTTGCAGGCACTAGGAGACAGCTCCGTAGCTGGGGTGGTGGGAAGGCAGCCTCCAGCATGGGCGGCAGAGGGAAGGGAGGACGGACGGACGGACCGGGGCTGCTGCCCAACCTCTGCCACCATCATCATGCTCTGCTCGCATCCCTGCCATCTTTCAGGGCTTTTTCACCAGCAGAGAAATCAGTAAAACCACCTGAGAACTGCAAACTGGGCAAAGCTGGGCTGTGCCCCGCGCCCGACCTCTCCAGAGCTGAGCTGCTCCCGGCATCCCGTCCACCCCAGAGCGAGCTCCTCAAACACCCGCGCGGGCAGACGGCAAGCGCTTCCTTGCATCCCAAAACAGGAGCTTTGGGGAGGAATACTGTCTGTTAAAGAGCCAGAAACAGCTCTCAGCTCAGTGAAAAATGACTTCCAAATGCCCCCTGCTCTGGGGATTGTATAAGGGAAGATGGATCTTCCTATCTGTTTTCCTTTCTTCTTCATTTTTCAACTCCTGACCTGCACTGTGAACAAAAAACCTCCCGGGTGTGAGGCATTGGCAGAGGAAATGCTTCCTCCAGGTCATCTGTCTTCAGCGGTCTGCACAGCTGAAGAGATGCGTGTGGCCAAGGGGACATGTCCCCCAGCCACCCGGCTCCAGCCTCCTCTCCCCAGCTGCCTGCGGGGCTGGTTTTGCAGGTCTGTTAGCTGGGATGGTACCTGCCGTCCCTCACCTGGCCCTCTGCAATGAGGACAACAGGAATCAGAGCAGCCCTGGCTCCACGTTGGGGCAGAAACTGGGTGCAAAATAGAGATTGTTTTCTTTCAAAAACAAAGAGGTTTCAGTTCTTACCCGCGCCTGAAGAACCAGGTCGTCAGCTGTCTCAGATGATCGGTGCTTCAGCACCAACTGGCTCTGCTGACACTGGTTCAGGAGCAGCTGGTGGGAGTTAGAGCTGGAAAAGGTATTTTGGGGCACTGCCTCCCCCAGGCAGTGGTATGGGGCTGACGACCCCTGCTCTGGTTGGCTCGCACAGCAACCCAGGCTCAAAGCATCCCTTCTCTAAACTCAGAGCATGACAGGAGTCACAAATTTCAGACACAGATTTCAAATGCCTTAAAACTGTGATTCCCAACTCAAGATTCAAGGGCAATGTATTACCACAAGATGTTCTTGCTTTCGGCATCGCTCGTAGTCATTGGAAACCACCACAGAAACAGGCTAGAGAAAGGATAGTGTGCAGCTTGCAGCATCCAGTTTGGGAGTTAATCCCTGCTGGAAGACTGGGAACCAGTAGTAGAGGTTTCTGGGTGAGGGAACTTCTGATTACCATCTTATAAAAGTAGGACCAACTGCAGCAACATTGCAGGAGAAATGGAGTAACGTTGCTTTCGCTACAGCACGAAAAGCGAGTGTTCTGGCTGGTACCCTCTGCCTCCAATGATCATCTCACACCGCACAATAGGGATGGAAGTTTTGTTTACATTTAGGGTGGAAATAATGAAAACTGGAGAATCCGGTAAAATTCAGACCTTGCAGGGGTTTGTAATTGCATTTTAGACATCCCCAAACAGACGTCACTCCAGGTGGTCTCCAGTGCCAGGCACAGAGCAAGGATGGACCAGGCAGGAAGGAGAGGAAGGTGCGAAGAGGGGGGTGCCCAGGCCCCCACACTCAGGCCTTCCTCTCTGGTGGTTTCGACACGGGGCCTTATTTTGTTATTGCTTGTCGGAGTGTCTTGAGCGTGACCAAGGATGGGGACATCTCCCCTGGCGCCTGAAAGAGCCGCGCGGCGCAGGCAACACAGGCGTTTCACGGCGTGAACAGGAAGCGATCGATCTCCGGTGGAAAGCGATTTATCAGCAGCTGGCAACCAGTGGAGCTGAAATCCCGGCTGCGCTCGTCCACGTGTTACATCGCAAAGCTAATGGGATAAGCAGGGAGGCGTGCAGATGTGAGCAGCCCCACCACTGACAGCAAGACAGATGATATCCTGGGTGGCGGGACGGGGCTCCTGCCCCTTTGCCTTTTTGGTGAATATATAGCATGACTTTCAAGCAGAGTGTGGAGACAGCATCAGGAGGAGACTGTGGACAGCAGTTCCCATCCACACCTGAAGTTACCCTCACGGCAGATAATGGTGAGGCTGGACCACATCTGTCAGTATTGGCACTTGGGCCAGCAGCTCTTGTCCCTTCTCATTTGGAAGATGAAACAGAAATGTCCTTGCACTGTTTTCTGCTTTGTGACAGCTGCTGAGAGGTTGAATTAGTGGGGGGCTTAGTTAAACCCGCAGAACGGGCTTTACAGTGCTGGGAAGAGGAAGCCCCAAATGCAGATTTTGGGAGGAAGAGCAGCAGAATCTGAAGACTCCTGTTAGATTTCATAGATAGTGTCATAGATCTTGCACTGTACGGTCCATTTAAGAGTGGGAAATTTTAGTCCCAAGTTTACAAGATGGGCCTGGTTCCTTAGAAAAATAAAATTCAAGAAAAGAATTTTTATGGGACAATTTGTTGCTCTCCACAAAGACTTGAGAAAGCCAAACTGCACACGGCCTGCAGGGCTGCGGCTCTGGTGTGGAAACGGATATGCAGTGTCCTGACTGCTCGGTCCCTCTTTCAGCAAGAAGTTTTCCTTTGGTTTACAGCGGCCCATGCTCCAGGGGAAAAAACAACAACTGCCGCTGTTATTCTTTATGAAGGCAGCAAGAGGACTGAATAAAAGAGACTGCATCCAAAGCACAATATGAGATGAAAAAGACATCCAAGCACCATGGCGCTAGATAAAACAAAGCACACACAAAAAGAATCAAATGCTGAAATATGTATTTCTTGTGGGTATGAATAGAACTGTCTATGTTTGCCTTGGAGACAGGAGGAAGGAGGCCAAACGGTTTAATCTCAGCAGGTATTGCTTTTCAGTACAGAGACATCGAGCAATTTAAAGACCTCCTGCCAGGCCTTTTCAGCAATTGCAGAGCCCTGCTCTCTTGAAGCAGCTCAGCAGTGGCCCGTGGAAAGGTCATTTCCATTCTGCAACCCATGCACAGGTAGACACTCGCGCACCCCTTGCCCTAGCACAGATGTTAGCAATAAGAAAAGCCCAAGAAGTGCAGGGTAGCAGATCAGCCACTTCCATGAGCTTCAGCGTGCCTTCACCCCACTCTTCCCTCGCTGCCATCACCAGACGTTGCTGGACCCTCTGGTGTGTTGTCACTCCTTTGAAGTCGGGGACTTTGGACCAGACTGAGTTAGTGAACAAAACACAGTGGGGTGAGGCGGGGTGGGCAAGTGGGCTACGTCTTCTGGTGAGCAGTAAAACGCCAGACCGCAGCAGGCAGCCGGAGAACGAAGAGCCAGTATCACCGGAGCACGCTGGGATGTCTAGAAGTTCCCATAAGGACGTGCAGGAACCGAGATATACAGATTTATGGCTTCATAGACTAGCCACAAGACAAACAAGCAAACACAAAAAGAGAGCTTGGTTTTCACTCATGCTAGAAGTTGATGTGGACACAATTAAAAAAATATAGAGGCCCTTTCAAACATGAAGAGCTCATATTTCCTGAAAAAACTAATTTTTTTTTTCAAAATGAAAGAAGGTTGCAAATCTAGCGACACTACTGCCATCAGATAAACCCTTTTTAATTCCTCCTAGCATCCTCACCCACTGCTATTGTGGGGCTGTGCGTGATCATCTTTCCTTCTGCAGCTCTGATCTTGGCCCTGTCTTCAGCAGACACACCAGCAGGCTGTGGCTTTCAGCCCCTGCCACGCACGAGCGGCTGCCCAGGCTGGCCTCCAGGCAGGTGCGCGTCACGCCGGCTTGGCCCTGGAACCACCCGGGGCTCTCGTGCACTTGAAAGGCAGGACCCCCATCTCGGTGGCGTGCTGAGCGGGACTGGAGGAGCGAGGCCAGAGCTCCGAAGCGATGAGTGAGAGTAATCCGTCTTTCAAAGAGGTGAAGGGAGAAGGTCTCCAGGAGTAAGGGGAGCAGATGCTTTGCAAATGTTTTGCACACATTTGCCTGGACCTGTGACGCATGCACAGAGGCTACTGCTGCAAAGGATGGTTTAGCATCAGAGAACGGAGCCATGCCCACGCCGAGGGCACCCAGGCACTAGCTGGTGCATTGGGCACATTAATTCTATGTGAGTCTGGGTTTAACAGGAAGTCTCCTTGTCCCAATGTAAAGAATTGAACAGCTAGCTACAGAAAAAAAATTTGTGCTTTAGAGAGCTTTAGCCAGGGCCTGTGCTGTTACCTCTTCCAGCCTAGGAAAGGGCTTTCACGAGCTTTGCGTTGCTTGGGTTCTGCTGGGGTGAGCAGGAATGGACTGTCTCATTGCTGTCCCGCATTGAAACGTGCAGCAATGTGTCGCTGTTAGTGCACGTCTCACACGCCTGAGTGCCGAGTAGCCAGATTTGGGGTGAAAAAGCCAGATACATTGCGTCCTCACAGAATGCGCACAGTTGGATTAGTTCACAACCATTTGTATCCACTTTCCTTGCCCCGGCCCCCATTGCTATCTCTTGCTGTCTTTGAGCAGCCCATCTGTGAGCAGCAACTTCATGCCTGACAGCGATGGAGAGCAGGACCAGCCGATGACTGACACTAACCGCAGCAGGAGGGGGGTGATGTTTCCTAGCTAATCCATTCCTCCTGAGTGAGGGTAGATATGTTTGAGTGTCTCTTCTCTAGTGTTTCGGGTCAACTCGTTACCAACCTTGTTACTGTTTATCTCCATTAAAAGGCCAGGTGGTCTCCAAAACACCCCCCATCCTTCTCAGACCTGTTGCTTCCAGCACCACCCACCGCTTACCTCACGATATGAGGCTGAAAATATGGTTTTAATAATGTGTCCATAAATCATGCTGTCTGTAGTAGTTGATGTGACCAATGCTGCTGGGAATAGGCCCAAACTTCCCAGGTGCAGGAAAAGCTATGAAGTCAATCACAGCCTGGCCAGCTGCATGTCAGCTCTGGTGCTGGGAGCTGCGTCCCCAGCAGCCCGCGTCCCTGTGGCATGAAGGCGGCTGCCAACGACACCCAAGAGTAGCAGTCACAGCTGGGTGAACCCTACAGAGCACTGTGTCCACGTCTTCCACAGCTTGGGCAAGTCTCCTCTCCACCTAGGAGAGCACAGGACAACCCTGCTTCTCACCTTGCTCATCTGAGCAGCTCTGAGAGCCAGAACAGGGGCCCTAGTGCGGGTTAGTAGAGATAACACGTGCCACCTGCACGCATTTGCCTGGACCTGTGATGCACGCACAGCGGCTACTGCTGCAAAGGATGGTTTAGCATCAGAGAACGGAGCCATGCCCACGCCGAGGGCACCCAGGCGCTAGCTGGTGCATTGGGCACATTAATTCTATGCGAGTCTGGGTTTAACAGGAAGTGCCAGGAGAAATCACTTAAAGCTTCCTTAAAAGAAATGTCCCATCAAAACTACTACATCAACAAGCATTTTTCACAGCTGTTCCTATATTTTGTCATGGATCCCCCCAGCGGAGCCGTATTGGCCTCTGCCAAATAAGGGGTACGTCTCGTAACAGACTGGTTGTTTTAGAAGTAGCCTGATCTTCAGCTCTAATAATTTGGGAAGCTTGTTTGCAGCCTTGAAAGCCATTAGCCAGCAGCTCTCTGAGTCTGCACACAGTTCGCAGCCTGTCCGATTCCCTAGTCCCAGGGCATCCATCACTCTCACACTTCACCGTGAGCTATGGGGTTTCTAGCACCGACACCTTGAAACAACAAGCAAGATCCTGCCCCAGTGCAAAGCACTCCCGCCGAAGCCGGTGGTGCCCCCAGCTGCACCTTAGGACAAAACTCTGACAAATCACCTGGCTGGAACAACCTTCTTCCTGCTCTCACACAGGATAATTTTGAATTTTGAGCATAAGTTGGGTTCAGGGCAAAAGGGACAGCTCCCAATAGACGCTAGGCTGCTGGACCGTGACACTGGGCTGCCTGCAAGAGCAGCACCCGTCCCTGCTGCATGGGTGCCCAGGCTTCCCCCCCCACCCTATCCTTTCCGTCACGTACTTGCATCCAGCACCAACACAGTTTTCTAGCAAGGAGAGGAAAGAAAAACAGTCACAGAGAAGGCATATGTCTCTGTGCCACCGTTTTGGAGCATGAGGCCTGTTTGCCGCCCTTATAGACATTTGAAGGGAAGAAAACATACCGGATCGAAGGCTTTTAATCTGTCCAGACTGTTTCTTTGTCTCTTGCTTTCAGAGGAGTGCCTGGAAAAGCAGCTGGCCAGGCGAGGGGTCTTCGCAGTGGGACTTTGCCTGATATCAAGGCAACAAGAGGGGTTTTCACCTGATGCTGGAAACAATGCCATCCATAGAAGCCCACATTGTTACCTTGACATTTGGAAGCAATTACCTGCATGTTATGTAAAACTTTTATTAAACGACTGGAGAAATTCGGTAATGTGTTAATCATTGGTTGAATGACATCTGCTTAATACCAGAGATTTTTGAACTGCAGGAGAAGGGTTCAGCAGTTCAGAATGATTACCAAAACATATTGCTCCTTTTTTCGTTCTCCTACGTGTTAATTTTTCAGATTTATTATCTTAGGCTCCTGCGTCTAGTATTTTCACTACATGTCAACATCTGTTATATCTCTGCATTTCGCAGCTCTTTAGTCTTTGCCCCATGAAGCCTTAGGCACTCGGATGAGAGAAGCAGCCAGCTATAACCCAGGGCTTATGCAATTTTCCAAACTAATCCAAAGGACAATTACCAGGGAAATTTGGCTCGAGGAGGCATTTCTGGCATCAGACATCAAAGAGGGATCGGTAGATGGACTCAAACCCAAAGAAACCGGTCAGGTTTAGAGACAAACTTGGCTGTAAAGACAAGACTTGGAAAGTCTGGGGCACTGTGAGTCTGCTGCTGTTTGAGACACGTTTGGTGGGTGGAAACGTGTCATGGAAAGATGTTCAGCTCTTTTCCTCTCCTGTTATTTGGCCATGTAGACCAGGAGTGACTCCACTTGGACAGCACATGGCGAAACCCTCCAGGGACAGTCATCCTTTTGAAACGCACCGTATGGAAGGGAGGGATGTTCTGTGCAAGCTGTTATGGCCAACAGGGTAACAGCTTTGGTACAGACACTTATTTATGGAGATCTAGGACTTGGCTGGGACACTGCTCCAGGCTGAACACGAACTCGTGGCACCTGGGCAGAGGTGGGGCACTGGGCAGGAGGGTTATTTAGAAATAATATTAGTGCTTGGGCCGTGCTTGATTTCAGAGCTGCCGATAGCTGCCAACTTAAGGGTGCTGGAAGCTGCTGGTTGGCAGCAGTGGGAGAACGTGGTGCAGAGCCCTCCTGCAGCACGGCCGCCCTGCCGCATCTCACGTCTTGCACTGAGACGTCCAGAGGGGACGAGAGGTGGGAAATCAGTGCCAGCCCTCCTAGGGAATGCGCAGGGACCCCAGACCCCTCTTGCACATGCCACCGACCCGGCGCAGGCGGGCTGTGCTCATGGCATTGCCACAAATGCCTCCGACTGCTGCCTCCCTCCAGACCGTCCTACTGTCCTTCCCCACGCTGATCAAGGCACCGGGGTTTAACTCCGCTCTCTTTGAGGCACGGGCTCATTTTCTGTTGACTTTGCCTGATATTTGGTAATCGTGGGGCGAGGAAGGGACAGAGGGATGGGGGAACCGAGGACATCTTGGGCTGGGCCGTGGCCAAGCTCTGAGTGCAGCCGGGCCGTGAAGCCGAGCAGCCTCCGACCCTCTTCTAGCTGCTCCCATAACCTCCCAGTCCCTTAGGGCTGGGATTTGTCCTACTTTCGCTTTACACATTCAAACGATCAAGAGATCAAATCGTCGGAGGGAAAAAGGAACCGACAGGGCTGAGCCCGTCTAGCAGGCAGGGCTCAGCCCCGACGCCAGGGCTAACGGCTGCAAATCTGAGAGCAAATAAACGAAGAAAATCCTGGCCTGCCCTTCAGAGCAGCCGGCTTTTCCTGGGTGTCTGCACCCTGACACCCACCTTCTGAGAGGCTTGTGCCCTTCTCTCTCCGTCTGCTTTTCGGGGGGGGGGGGGTGCAAGGCTGAGCCTCGCGAGCAAGGCGCCAAGGCTGCCCCGCTGCTGAAGTGCTCGCCCCCTCGCCCCCTCGCCCCGCTGCCCTCTCTCCTGGGGCCGATCTTGCCGCAGCCGCGCGGGGAGCCCCCAGCCCCGACGGGGTCTGCGGCGAGCACAGCTCGGGGGGGGCGGACGGCCAGGGGCCGTGCAGGCTGTTAGCACCCCCGGGACGAGCCTCAGCCCTTCGGCACCTGGCGAGAGCGTCCCAGCCTCGCCGAAGGCCGCCGGGGCGACGCCGGAGCATCCCGCTGGGCTTGCCCGGGGGCTTCCAAGGCGCCTGCCCCACGGCACGAAGCTGCACCAGGGATTTCGCCCTGCCCGCGTTCACGCACCGGGACGCTCCGGCGCGGAGCGGCTCGGCGCGGGACAGCCGAGCGGCGGCTGCTAGCAGCGGGTGCCTGTTGCAGGCCATGGTTCGGCGACGGGAGGAGGCAAGGTGCAGCCGCCTCTCTCGGGGGATCGCTCCACGGAGCCCTTTCAGGGAAAGTTCACCGTAATGTGACTTAATAGAAAATCTTTTTGCAGGTAATTTCCATGCACCGCACTGGATCATGTTCCACCAGAAACTCGCATTATATACGAGCCAAATGCTTTCTGCTCCCAAATGTCAAGCCACGTTTCTAATTTATGCTTTTTTTATTATTTTGTTCCCTCACCCGTGATCTGGCCCTCCTCCCCAATAAAAATTACAGCTTCCATTTATCATTTTTCTGAGAGGGTTGCTATAAATTCAGCTGTGCCCTGGCCGCACCGAGGAACCTGCTTAACGTAACACAAATTTTCCTTCTGCCTCTCTTTGTAGATTGTGTTATTTCTGTAACCTTACACATCTCCTTTCCGCATCCTCCCTGGGAGAAAAAAATAAAAAAAAATAAAATAAAAAACAAATCTTTAAAGGCCATCTCCAAAAACCACAGAATGCTGGTATTACATACAAATAAAACTTGTGGTTTCTAACAGGGGAACTTCCTGCTTTTTCAAAAAAAAAATGTTTGCAGTAACTAGCACCAACTTTGAAACGAAGGCAGTGACACTTGCTGCCCCCCGAGCCCGCAGGAGCTGGGTCGCTTCGGGAGCTYGCGGCGGTTTTGCTCGCAGATGCTTTGGTAGGTTTAGCTTGCAGAGGGTTTGCACCGGGTTTGGGGGCACAGGGAGAAAGGAGAGCAGCACGATCTGCTTCCTATCGTCCCAGAGACCGGAAAGCCTTCAGCTCCCTCCCRGGATGCCTAGGGAAGGCAAAGGAAWTAAAAAGGAGAGCATAAARACGGTGGGGATGGCTGTCCTGGCCCCAGGCCAGTGCTCCCGGGCGCGTCCTCCGGCGGTGGCTTGTGGACTTCAGAGGGAAGCGGAGAAGACGCCCTGCGTCGGGCAGCTCGGATGCTCACCTCCCAGGGGAGTTTCTGCCCCACTTCGGCAGCGCCTGCCTCGAGCCCTGAACTGCCGATGGAAACCAAAGATTTCCCTGCTTGCTGAAATTCGTTGCATTTTGTTGAAAAATCCTCCCTTTCTCCGTTTTACAGYGCCGCAAATCAACTTTTCGAAAGACTTTCCAGGAGGACAGAGCTTTCCACAAGCTCCCCCGTCTCCTTTTGTCCTCCTGATGGGGAACATGAGGAAGGAACAAGATTAACGCTCAAATGAAACATCTATCCAATGGGCAGGAACTTCTAGGAGACTCTAGCTCAGGCTTTCTTTTTAAATTCATCTCTTAAAGATGCTGCTCTTTACTTAAAAATGATTTTCAAGCACTGAACTCTGGCAGTAGTTCTCCTAATGCACAAATGTGTGACCTTGGATGACACCAATCTGCCAAAAAAGGAAAAAAAAAAGGTGTTGCTGATATTTATTTATTTTTTGCTCTGGTTCCTCATTCATCATCAGGTAAATTTGCTCTTGGCAGCACCGGCAACTTCCTCAAATCCAGCCAAGGTGACCACTAAAATTAGCATCAAATCCCAATAACACTTTACATCATGTTCACGTTATTTTTCACTGGACATAAATTGTGGGGTGTTTCGCTTTTGTTCTGACTCCTCGGGGACGGCAGCTCATTAATGTAGGCAACGGCCCATGATGGGGAACGGACCCAATGTAGAAGTTAAATTTTCGTTTCACCGGAGAAATTTTCTAAGTCCTTGCCAAGATGAATTACTAAAACGTCTGAAGAAACAGCACTGACTGAGACCTCAGACAGTAAAACATAATTTTCATCCTCTATCATAAATTTTCGCTTAATGAAAAGTCCTCCAGAAGCACATTTCACTGTCAGAGCCAAGGAAAATAGACGTGTGCATGGTTAAACAACACTGATAGCCGTGAACGCGAACGGCACTTAACATGTCCCCGTATCATTAAACATCTGCATCTAAATTCCTGCCAGAGACTCCCGCTCCGTCCGCGTGTTGAGCAGGTGAGAAAGCAGGGGGACGCTCCGCAGGAAGGAAGGGACTTCTCATCTCATGTCCGTGCCACGCTAGGAGTGTTTAATACTCCAATTCCAGACTATTTTAACAGCGAGATGGTCAGAAAACGCGTACTTATTTTCGGCAGAACGTAACGGCGTTCGGCTTCGGCTGCTGGGAAACGCGGCGGCAGGAGCCCGGCATCCACCGGCGGCGGCGGCTGCAGCCCAGCCTCGGCYGACCCAGAGGGCTGGAGCAGCCGGCGGGCCGCCGGCCCAGCGGAAACCGCTCCAGAGGCAGCCGCCTCCTCCGGCAGAGATCCCAGGGGAGTCGCGAGCCGCCGCCGCTCTGTGACTGCCGCAGACCTTGGGCACCCTCGTCCTCCGGGGAAGCAGCAAACGCAAGAGCGGGGAACAGCGATGGGAAAACGGTGGCACATGGACACCACCAGAGCTGGGTGATCCCCGTCTTGCAGCCTGCACCTCCGGGCATCATCCACGAGCCATGGAGAGACCTACGGGGGCAGCCGTGGAGGAGAGACCAGAAGAAGCCCCAGGTGTCATCCCAGGGAGATGAAGCGGGGACGCGATCGCTACCTAGGACCACCGAAGAGCAGGGAAGAGCTGTCTGAACTCCAGCACAGCACTGGCATGAGAAGAGAGGAGCGAAGCACGGGCCGTCAATCCGCTTGGGCCGGAAAACAGAAGAGGGTTTCTGATCATCTGCAGGGAGGCTGCAGAACGGCCTCCTGAGCGAGCAAGGCAGAGCAGGAACCTTAAAGGAACTTAAAATGGGTCTGCATTAACTTGCRAATGGGATTATAGCAAAAGCCTGACTTGAAGGGCCAGGAGCCCTGCTTCTGGTCCCGTAACCAGTGCACGCTCCCAGGCACGGCTGCTGATCGCCCGGGCAGCCCCCGGCGCCTCCACCACCCCRTGTCTCCAGGGGTGGATGACCATCTGCTCTCAGCGCTCAGCCGCCAGCAGGACAGGGACAGGTTCAGACCAGCAAAATTGTCCTGGTGGCTTCCTGGGTGCTCCTGTCCCTGCTAAGTCCACCCTGGCCACCTCTCCTGACTGCAGGAAGAGGCTTCTCCAGCCGCCCTGGAATCAGAGCAGCGGGAAGGGGCGCCGGGACTCGGCAGAGACCTTTACCTGTGCACGGGCCTGGCGGGACCTGGTGCCCGAGCAAAGGGGTGGGAGGACAGGAGCAACGTCCTGCTGGTCCCAAGGAGGCAGCTCCCCCCGGCCCGGAGCCGTCCGATCTTTGCGTTTGCTGACTCCGGCCCCCGCCGGGATCACCGGGCGGCATTGCAACGCCTTGCCTTGACGTCCTCGTCCACGAAAACCACCCGCCTGCTCCCGCAGAAGCCGGGTGGGACGGGAGGGGGCGGCGGGCGGCCCCACGCCGACGGAGGAGAGCAGCACCAAAGCGGGGCAGCGCGGCCGMGCGGGGCCGGGCGCTGGGGACCCCGGGAGGATCAAGGCGACCGTGAGGATGCTCAGTTTTTCTAGGGGGGGACCGGAGACCGCGGTGAGGGCTGGGGAGCGCCGCGCTAGAGGGCACTGTTGCCTGCCGATTGCACGCGGAGCCGCTTTCGGGGTCCATCCGGAGGTTTTCCAGGTGCCTTCCCACCGGTTCTCATGCCCGCTGGCTGCAGGGACAGCGAATGCCACGGCGCGCTGGAGTGTGCCGGAGCCCCCACACCCCCCGTGCCGAGCGTCCGTCCGTCCCACCCTGTCCATCACCATCTGTCCCATCCCGCGACAGCCTGGATTCTTAACAGGATCCCCCCGAAACCCGCCGGCCCGCCGGGAGCACGGCGCCGGGGGCGGCTGCAGCCTGCGCCCTCCRGACCCCAGTGCAGCCGGGATCCTTCGGAGCGTCCTGGCTGCATTCGGGCTGCTTTGCACGCGTTCCTCCCGTATTCTCCAGGACTAAACAAACTACCCCCCAAATCCCTATTAAACGAAGTACCCCGCGCCGCGCCAAGACGCAGCTGTCTCCGGGCCACGGCGCGGTGGCTGCTCCAGAGCCGCGGGGCCGCACGCTGGTTTGCCCGGCCGAAGCTGCGGGGCTCACGGAGACGGCATGCAAATTCCCACGCGGGAGTCTGGCCAGGACCCCACGCTCCTGGCTCCTGCTGCGAGTGCCACAAGACTTGGAACCACGAGGTGGTCAGCATTTGGGGGTTTACATCACAACTGTTTGTAGAGGAAAAGATTAAAAGCCTTGCGGACACATACGAAATCCCCAGTAGCAGCAGCTCTGGTGACCGGAGTCAAGTCAGCTCCAGCCCGAGACCTTCCATTAGTGGAGACCATTCAGAAAGAAGGGCAGAATATTTCATTTGCTTCCCCGAAACGGTGATTTCCCCCAAGGCCTTGCTGTTCCCACGGCTGGAGAGGAGCTCTACATGCTCAGGCACGTTTCTGAGCAACCTCGCTCCTGTATTTTGGACCTATCCTCAGCAGTCAAGAAAAGGGCCTAAAGGACAGAAAAAATCCCAGGGCGTTTTGCATTGCGCAGTTGTCCTGTGTTGCCTGAACGCACGTCTCCAGAGCGTGGAGGCAGCTAGGAACAGCCATGGCATGGGACAGGTCCAAATTTGAGATCTTCCAGGCGAGCTAACAGTGCACACCCTTCTGCTTTCCTCGAGGGCCGTGTTTTAGCAGGAGGGACTGAGGAGCACAGGAGGAGAAGCCCGAGGTGCGAAATCTCCCTGGAAGCCATGTGCTCCTCCATTGCCCATCTCAAACTCAGTGAAATCAGGAAAAACGCTGTTTCAGAGAGGGGGAACACCAAAATCTGTTAACTCCTTATTCCCCTTGCGGCCTGCTGCACCTCCATCTCCAGCGGCCAGATGCTATCTAGAAGAGATTTATTTCCAGTCCTGTTTTCAAGACATGATGTCAGGATTATAATAACCTGACTAAGGCAAGTGCTGGATGGAATTACCATTGTGTTTATCAATTTCCTTTTTCTTTTTCTTTTTCTTCCCTTGTCTTGATTAATCGTGGAACAGCACGATGGAAAAGTCCTGTTAGACCAACCTGTCTCCCAGCCAAGGCAGGACTGATCCTTACATCCACCGCCTTATGTTGCAGCCAGGCTATTTTTAAAAAATCCCTAGTGACAAGACTTCTTGAATCACAGGAGCGAGAAATGGAAAAGACCTATTAGATCATGCAGTCTGTCTCCTGGCCTGGGCAGGCTCTTCCCAGCAGCCCAGYTTTTCGCGGTTTAGCTTCCACCTTTCCTTCCCCTGGGAGATGATTTTGCTGGCTCACAGATCTCACTCTCAGGTTTGCTTGATGTCATGCTGGAAAGCAGAAATGTCCGGCTCCGGCCTCAACTGCCTGGAAGAGCTGGAGAAACTCCGCTTTAACCCTTGGTGTCTGAGGGAACAGAACGAGGCTTGGGGACGGAGGGAAACGGGCCTCGAAACGGCCCCCGGGGGAGCGAGGGCAGCGGGCGCAGCCCCGCAYGCCYGCGCTCGGCTCTGCCTCCGCAGCGGGCTCAGGGGCCGTCGCCCCGGCTCCGTGCCTCGGGCGCACTGCAATAGCGCCAGGATTTCTTGCAAATCTGGGATAATAATAAATAATTTGCCCATTTTGGTTCTTGCTTCCAAATTGTTCCTCTGTCTCTGGGGAAATGCTTCCCGCACGACGCTGGGCTCGGCAGGCTCGGGCCGGGCAGCCGAGGGGCCCCGGCCCTGCGCGGGGAACCCGCAGCCTCCGCCTTTCCCCACGCTGAYGCCGTGCCTGCTCCGGGGGCTGGTTAGCCGGATGGACTGGCCAKCCAGGACAGGCTTGTTAGCTCTGCAGCATCAGCGCCACGTGGCTTTTTTAGGCAAAAATGGCACGTATCCACCCGCAAACAGCCCGGCAAGCCTGCCTGCGGCACACGCGTGCACGCAGCGCCTGCCCCGTGTGCGCGTGCCACAACCCATGCGTGCGTGCAACACCTCGTGCGTGCGTGCAATACCCTGTGCGTGCATGCAACACCTCGCACGTGCGTGCAACACCCTGTGTGTGCGTGTGTGCAACACCTCGCATGTGCGTGCAACGCCGCGTGCAAATGCCACATGGCCAAAACCCTGCTTCAGCCCGCAGCACGACTGTGTCCCGAGGGTGGAGAGGCCACGAGGTGCCCGGAGCCAGTCCGGCTCCTGGCTCCAGCAGCCCTCGGTTTTCCACCCTGCCCTTATCTGCCTCTAGCAATCCCAAATAATTGGTTGCTCCCCAGTGGACTGAGCTAATAGCAGTACGAATAAAGTTATTTTGAACAGTTGTTCATGAGTTCATCTCCTGGAAGGCTTCAGCCCCAGCTGTTGCTGTGCTTTTGATTTTWAAAAAAATAGATATATATTAAACTCAAACTGGGGATTATCAGGGCTAAGCACGTCTCAGCCCTCCCTCCCTCCAGTGTCAGGTGCCCGGCCGGGCTATAAACCTCTCTTTGTGTGCAGCTTTCTCGCCCCTTTCTCTCCGAATTGGCACCAGCGCCGCTGAGATTTGGCACCTCTCCGTCACCAGCCGAGAGAGGGGCTCCTGGCAGAGCCGAGCACTTGTGCGCGCCGGTGCCCGGGGCCCTGGCGCGCGAGCAGCCGCAGCAGGTTTATCATGCAAATGGTCCCCGAGGCCTCCGGCCAAGTCCATTTGTTAATGGTCAAACTATGGGAAGCTGGTTAGGGAGAAGCAAATTGAATTAGCCGCGATCAGGGAGAGGGAGGGTGGGAGAGGGGCTGGGGGGAAACGGGCTGCGGCTTCACCCAGCCTCTGGGCTGGCAAGCGAAGAGGAAGGGGAAGACGAGGAGGAAGGCGAAAATGGGAAGGGCTGGTGGGAGATGGCAGGTGACGGGAGCAGCAGTGGGGCAAGAGATGCCCTGCGAGAGCCGCCTCTGACTGTGTGTGCTCGCATGTGTGCAAGCAGCCGTGTAACGCAGCCGTGCAACGTGGCTGTGCGCTGCAGCTGTGCACTGCAGCTGTGCAACGCAGCCATGAAACGCGGCCACACATTACAGCCATACAGTGCAGCCGTGCAACACACCCGTGCACAGCAGCCGTGCAACGTGGCCATGTATCGCAGCTGTGCAATGCAGCCGTGCAACGCAGCCGTGCACAGCAGCCGTGCAACGTGGCCATGTATCGCAGCTGTGCAACGCAGCCGTGCAACGCAGCCGTGCACAGCAGCCGTGCAACGTGGCCATGTATAGCAGCTGTGCAACGCAGCTGTGCAACGCAGTTGTGCAATGCAGCCGTGCAACACAGATGTGCAACACAGATGTGCAATGCAGTGGTGCAATGCAGCCGTGCAACGCAGTCGTGCAACACAGCCGTGCAACACAAGGCAGGGGCAGAGACCTCGGAGGGGTCTCCCTCCTCCCTGGGGCTCTTTCCTCGCCCCGCGCAGACCGTTTCCCCCGGCCGGACGGCCGAGCGCCTCTGCACCCAGCCGCCTCTGCCTCTGCACCCAGCCGCCTCTGCCTCTGCACCCAGCCGCCTGCCCACACGCGGGAGCTTCCGCGGCAGCAAGGCGAGGGGATGTTCCAGCAACCCCTGACCCCCCGCCTGCGACACCGCACTTGGAGACCCTCGTGGAAGTAATAAATTAGGAGCTTGGACATTTGGAGAAATTCCTGCTGAGGTGGAGCAATTAGGGAGCCGATGGGGAGCGGGAGAAGTCCTCGCGGAGACACACTAATTAGAGCGAGGATATGGACAATAAAGAAGAGTTTCACAGTTAGCCTTCCCCGTCCAATCAGTTATATAATAACAGAGTTCTTCCACACCTGCTCCTGGGGGGGTTCCTTCTGGTGAATAAGGATAATTTTAAAAGCAGACCAGTAAGCTCCCACCGACCACTGGCCCAAGAAAAGCTCTTACTTGAGAATGATAAGGTGCAAAAAGGAGAATCAGAGCAAAAGGCAGAAAAAATGCTTGATACTAAGAAACCCTGGATATGCTCAAGGCCGAATATACACACTGCTTTAAAGCAAAACTATACAGTCGCATGTAAGGAGCCGCACGGCTGGACTAGCTGTCACCACAGTACCTACTAAGATGTTAATTCACAGTGTCTGAATCTCCTTCAGTGATTTCTCCCCCCSGKTWRRAAARRRRMMWYCYCCCCCCYGTCAGTGCAGGTTTCTAGCAGCGACTTTCACACCGCGTCCCCGCGCTCTTGGCTTTCCCTCCACGGCTCTTATTTTCCTTTTCAGCATCAGCATCTAAACATCTGGGTCGTGGTGGAGCTCAGAGCTGGAAGSGACACAATATAGTGAGAAAGGATGTTTTTGTGCTATTTCCAACCTTACCAGAACAGAGGACTTCAGAAACCCCCTTACAAAGGCTGCATTCTTCCGCTCAACTACTTTAAAGAGACGGGTGAAATCCTCCGTTATCTGCCTACACCAGGGCTGTGCAAGACAGAGACGATCAAAAGGAGGGGGAAGGGAGCTGTGAAAAACAGGGCCAAGTGTTTTTTTGTTTGTTTGCTTGTTTGCTTTAGTGTCTTTTGGTTGAAACTGTAATTCTGGAGCGATTCCAGCCTGCTCTATGCTTGGRGCAGGCAGGGGACTGCAATGACTTACTAAGATCCCCATTGACATTTTTCTTCCATTTTCCCCCCTCCTCCAGAAAAATTTCACCTTCTTGCTGAAATATTGAACCGGAGCCAATTTTTGCTGGGGTTTGGGGTGAAATCTCGCTTCTCAGAAGCGCTCAATTTGGGTAGGAAAAATCTCTCTCTGCTCCCGAGCTCGCTGCATGTGCGGGGCGATGCAGGGCGCAGGCGTGGGTGCCGCGTGGGCGCGGGCGCAGAGCGGCGCGTGGGCTCGTGCAGCCGTCGGCCCTGGCGGGACGTCCCCGGCTCTGTTCCCGGTCGGGCAGAGGACGCGGCGTTGCGCCCACCGGGCAAAGCTGGCAACCGGTGCAGAGAGCCCCGCCGCTCCCCTTGCCCGGGTGCCGGGACCCCAAGCGACGTTGCTCTTGTACCACGTCCCCGTTTTGCAGGCTGCCTGAATGAGACAGGCCAAAGAACATATTTTATCATACACATAATCTCAAAGAAAAAACCCCTCTTACTCTGGATTCCCAGACAGTACGCTCAGCATCCTCATGCTACTGATGTAATCTTGGAGCGAGGTCCCCTGAGCCCGTCTGTGCTAATTGGGAGCAGGACCGAGACCCACCACTTGCTCGCGGAGGTGGCTTGTCCTCCCTGGAAGCCCCTCGCTCCAATGGCTTTGGGACGCTGCTGGGCATGTTTTATGGACCTGCTTACACACCGTGCACTTCTGGAGTCCCCCACCACCCAAGGGGAACATTAATAGCTTGGCAAAACTCTTGTTTAATGCTGGTCTTGCTATCCCTTGTGCACAGCTGCAACAAGAACCAGCCATGAATAAAGCCGAATGGGGACTAACCAGCAGGTTCCTTAGGTAAATTTGCACRAGCAGGTGTCCACCTTCAGCGCCGAAGCCGTTATGGTTAACTAAAAGCACTGTGAGCCGAGCTCTGAGGCGAGGTAGAACAAGTGAAATGCAAGATAAGTCAGTGGAGTTGCGCCAGGGTGCATATTTGACCCAAATTGCTTCAACTACAGCTGGTCGAGTGATTCACTGCACACAGTTATATCAATGAGCTTGGCCTGGCTTTCTGTTTGTGACTTGTCTCCAGAGAGACCGAGGGTTTTCTGTTTTGTTTGTCTGAACGCCTTGGTTATGCGGGGAACCGTGACACAGACTGTGGGAACACTGGCTGGCTCTTCCTCGAGAAGATGCACATGATGGAGCCGTATTCGGACCTGGCTGCTCGAGTCTCCTGGGACTATTTCTGTTCTGGCCCGAACGCCGGAGCATCTCTCAGGCTTTCACGCAGTGCTGCTCCTCGGCTGGCCATGCGAGGAGAAGCAGCTCCACGGCCGGGGGAGCTTCAGGCAACACAGCACGGTGTTGCTTCTCAGAGGAGGAGCAGCTCCATGGCTGAGGAGGTCCACGATGCACATGGCACGCAGACGGAGGAGAACATAAAGTTCCTGACCTAGCTGAGGATCCTCCAGCCCAGTGTCCTGCCCCAGACAGGTACCACTGGAGCATCAGGAGGGAATGAGCATGGTCAGAGGCTCCCTAAGCTGTACGTGCCTGGAGGCAGAGTAGCTCGCAGGTTAATAAGGAGGAGAAGTGCCCATAATTTCTTTCCACAGCACAACCCACCTGCCGCGTGGGGCCTCCCGCCACGCTCACCGGCCGCACCATGTTTGAGCCGCTTGAGTCGCAGCGTGGCATATGAACTGAAGTCCATAAGCTCCCTCAGCTGGCCCAGCTGTAAAGTTGCTTCTGCAATAAAGAGAACCAAGCCCCAAATTCTTGAAATATAAAATCGCAACCTGGGATCAATCTTTTTTCTTTCGGAGCCAATTTATGGGAAGAAAAATCTGCCTGACTTTCGTAGCAGGCTGATGAAGGAGATGAAAAGAGTTAGATACCATCTGAGCTGCTCCGTTGTGCCCTTGCAGGCTGAAACCGGCTCATTTCTCCCGATGAAATTTCCTTAACGTGGATTACTACTTTTAGGCTTTTTGGAAATACCAACCACGAACACGCTGCGGGATGCTGGAGGCCCCCTGCGTCCGCAAAGCCTTGCTGCCCCGCCTGGACCACAAACATCCTCGGGGACGGACAGACGCCGCGGAGCATTTGCATTCGCCACGTGCAGATTGAAGCGTCCTTGTGCCTTCTCGCTCTGAGCACGTTTTTCAATTAAAAAAATKYTTTTTTCAGGAAAATGGAAATTTCCGCAGGAAACAGCCAAAGCCGGTGAAACTTTTCCTTTCTGTTCTGACTTTCAAAAYGCCTAAAATGTTATTTTGGCATCGAGGAAAAGCAGAAGCGTTTTCCCGCTTGCTCTTTTTTGACGCTTTGGAAGAAACGTTGCAGGACYGAGGCTGCACGAGCGAAGCCCGGGCAGGCCGGGGAGGGCGGCCGGGGCCGCCGGGAAGCCCCCGTGGGCCGCGCCGGGGCGAACCGCCGGCGCCGGGTCCTGCTGCCGATGCGGGTGCGAACGGCCCCGTTTCGGCTCAGCGCGGCTGCGGCCGCAGAGGGCAAACTGACGTGAAAAAAAAGCTGAAAACGCAACGAAACGCCGCGCAGTTGCCTGTCCCTTTCGATCCGGGCTTTGGTCAACTAAATTGTTAGTGAATAAGGCGAGCTGCGTCAAAACTGTGCGTTAATGAAGTGCAGCAGGGGCTCTGGCAGCGTTTCCCAAGCTCCGCGAGGGTTTTAATCCCCCGGGCTCGCCGAGCCACTGCGCGCCGCGTGCTTTAAAGGGGATATTTTTTGCTCCCTGGTATTTCATGGATGTTTAGACTTTAAAGACTGCTGCCAGCTTCGTTTAGCCCCCAAATGTCGGTGTCACTTGGGGGACCGGGGGGGAGGGGAGGGATAGGGACCTCACCGATTAAAAATACAAGTGTTTCCAGAGCAGCCTCCAAGGCAAGGGGCCGGCGCGCGCCGGGCGGCAGAGGCGGCGCCGGCAGAAGCGCTTTTCGGTCCCGGCAGCGCTGCGGAGCCCCGGTGCTCGAACCGCCGCTGCGGCTCTCGCTGCTCCTGCGCTTGCTGAGCGAAGAGCCGCTTCGCTCGCCAGGCCGGCTCCCGCTCACGGAAACCTTCTGCTCCGTTCGGCTAAGGCGGGCCGGAGGCGGCTCRTACCCGAGCAGCGCCGAAGAGCCCGGCCGGCGCCCCGCGCCCCGCAGGCGCTAAGGTTTCTGCATCCAGGAGCCGTCGAAACCTTCGCCCTTCACAAGCACTAAAACGGCCGGCGGAGGAGGGGGGAAGATCTGTGTGAGCGGAATAATAATTTTTAACTCATAAATCTGAGCTCGTAAATCAAGGCTTGAAGGAGCAGTCGTTGTAATGTCTCGTGAGTTAACGTCSTAGGTTTTCTTTCACCTGAGGAAAAGGAAAAAAAAGTACCCGGCCCTCTGCCCTTCGGCCCCAGGGACGGCTGTAAATCACCTTAATGCTACAGTCTTGCTCTTAAACAGACCAGAAGCAGGAGCGCGGGGAACAGATAGCGAAACCGGGTAACTGTAAAAGCGCAGCGCTGCAAGAACGCCCGCGGGAAAACCCGAGGCGAAAGCAGCCCTCGGTGCGGAGCGGGCACGGGGGCCGCGCCGGCCGCGGGGAACCCGGGCGAGCGCCGGCCTGGCCGAGCCGGGCTTTCCAACGCGGGACGCCTCGCCGCACGCTCATGCGCCGCCGGGGCCGGGCCGCCGTCGGAGCAGCCTCCCGGCGCCGTTCCCCGCCGTTAACTTCGCCCTTCTCCGCCCGTTTTACCGGAAACTCAAGTCCTGTCGCGTCCTTCCCAGGGCTCGCGGATGAAAAGCCTYTTCCCGGAGCCCTGCGCGACTCCCGCTCGTTGGGATAACAAAGCTCCCGCTTTGGCTGAGGATTATGGACAAACGCTCAAGGGAAAGCGGTCTATTAAAACCACAGCTTTTAAGCCTGAAAAACAAAAAAAAAAGGCCGGACGTTCGATGGCGCAGAGAAACTACCAATTCTCAGGTTTTCGCTGGCATTTCAATTGATCAGCCGGCTCCTTTCCCTTTTTATCTATTTTTTCCCTTCGCGGGCCAGCTCCTCAGCTGGTATCAACCAGTGTCGCCCACCGGGCGCCGGGAAAAAACGCGGCCGTGCCCCGGCCGCCCGGYGACGGCGGGACGCAAACCCCTAGGGACCGAAAGGACGCGGAAGCAACCGCTGCGGGGGCTCGGCGCTCCGTACGAGTAACCTCATTACCACCCTTATCAGCATCGCCCTAATCCGAGCCGGGGCGCCGAGCGGAGCTGCCCGCACGTCTGCCGAGCTCCCGCCGCCGCGTCTGCCTTCGGCGCCTCCTCGAAAGCACCGCAAACGCGACGGACGCCCCAACCTCTCGCACGGAGGCGTCTCAAGACCTTAATCCTTTGGAAGGGCTGCTGGTTTTGGAGGCCTCGTCGCGAGTTTTGCGCTCTCCTTCGACGCGGTTCCCATGGGCTCGCACCAGCTCGGGCTGCTGGGCTCCCACCCTTCAAAACCTGCTTATGCAGCTGCAACTACGGCACAAAAGGACTGAGACGCATTGAAAGCAGCACAACTAATTCACTGATAACTCATTAATGGCGTTTCATATTTTTCCCCCGGCATTTTTTCTTTTAAATAAAAGAATAGGGGGTAAAAAATGAAGCATACTTGATAAAGGGCAGTAAGTGTTATCCCTAAAAAAAAAAAAAAAAAAGAGAGAGAGAGAGAGAGAGAGCGCTTTTTTTCTTTCATAGGTGGCTTGGACAGCTGGCTCTTTAAATATTAATCAGGGGCTCATTGAGATGCAAATACGTTAGCAGCAAATAATGCGCTCGCAGCTGCACGGACTCGGCCCGGCCCGGGCAGAGTGTTCGCCCCCTCTCCAGGATGAATGCAAATATCTGAGGACACAGGTGCAGGGAGCGGACCGCGAGCAAGAGCCTGCTTAATAAGGTAATTTGTGAGCGATGCTCTATAGAGACGAACCGGAGCAATCCTTTACCACTTGACAGTATCTGACCACTAAACAAGGTGTTAATCTTATAATCGTTTTGTTGACTGTTCCCTAACACAGCGTTCCTGGCCTTTTGCCCTGACACTCGGCCAGTTAAAATCAACTTAACTGACAAGTCGGACACGCGCCAACCAATCGGCGATAAATTATTTATTGTTCCATTTCCAAAATAACAAGTAAACAGGAAAGACGGGGCATCCCGTAGGGAGAGAGCCGGCTGCGATACGCAGCGGCGGACGGGGTCCCGGGCGCCCCGCTCTCCCCGGGGTCCGCGGCGGCCGAGCGGCTCCTCCGCCCGGGGCCGCGGGCACCGGCTACGCGGGGGTGCGAGCGGCGCGCGCCCACCGTGCAGCCGAGAAAACTCGCGGGAAAACCCGTGCGTCTCAGCCTTCCTAAAAGCCACTTTATTCCAGGAGATAAGAACCCTCGGCTTTGTGAATCTGCCTTTTATTCGCACGGCATACCTGCCCTGCTTAGTCTCTCCGCATTAGTCACAACACTCCTGCAGGAGCCTGCTGCTGTAGCAGTGCAGCCGGTGGGACTGCATCTCTGGTACCTTGGCTGGGAGCCTCTAGAAGCTGGAGCGGGCAGATCTGGCTCCTCCTTCGGCARAGCAGCTGGAGCCAGAATCGGGCCCGGGAGACAAAGACGGGGGATTTTGCCAATAAACGCAGGCAGCCAGCGCCGCAGCTCCGGGACGGTACCGAGATCCGTGTCGGCATTTATACAAGCCGGTATTAACCGACACGCTGCAGCCGCCCTCGTGCCTTACCCCAAACGTCGGCGCTTACCTGCGCTTACGGTTTCCTGCTGCTTTGCCCCAAGCGCGGGAGCAGCTCGCGCCTCGGGGTCGGCACGCGGCTCGGCCACGGGTGTCTTTGTACCCTGGGCCTCGTTAAGGAACGAGAGCGTAGGACAGCRTGGGCGCCCGGGCCAGGCGGAGGATAACCCGGGGCTTGGCAGCGCGCAGCCCCCCAGCGAGGACTGGGCTCCTCTCTCCTTTGCACTGGAAACCCTGCTCCCCGCAGCGGCCGCGGACGGGCCCCTCACCAGCTCCGAGCGCTTTTCCCCTTCCTAACGCCGCAGCCGTGCACGCAGCRGCCAGGGCCCGCTTCTGAACTCGAGGCCTGCTTTACAGCTGGCGAAAATTAACTTTTGCAAGGGCCGTGCTGGCTTACACATGCTGGGGACCTAGCCCTCGGGCTTCTTCTTTAATTCTCTTTTTTTTGTGCATGTGGAAAAACACAGGCCAGGCGGTGCCGTAGCCCAGGGCATGCAGCCGGCTGCCGGGGCTGGCTGGGACCCGCTCGGCTCTAGCAGGGTGAAACTGCCCCCCGGATCAACGGGGAGCAGCTCTCCGATACCGCTTCCTAAAATGCACCAACTACAAGCAGTCTGCCTGGAGCCACAACATGATCTGCTGGTATTCGACCTGCAAAAAGCAGAGGAAAAAAAAAAAGTAAAAAGGAAAGGAAAGAATTCTCTGTCCCAGCCACTCGCGGGGGTGCAGGCAGAGCTGGGGTGCGAGCGGGGACCCGCTCGTGCCCCGGCCGGCCAGTCRGCTCAGTGGGAAGCAGCCCAGCCACGGCGGCCAGCGGCAGGGCAGCAGCACGTCTYGCCCGTGCACCTCCTTCGAAATAAGCCCCAGGCCCCGGGCAGCTGCAGGAGGGCTCACGTCTTAAAAATGCCGAGGTTCGCCTTGCCGTTTTGAAGAYCACGGTTTAAAAAACATGAAGGTGCCAGACGGGTGCATGCAAAAAGCCTCCGTACCGGTTATTTCCAAAGCCTCACTCGTGCAATCCAGGCTTACGGCAAAACATGAAAAGCTAACTTAGCACAAGCTCGGCCCTGCCAAGGCTCCCTACTGCACAAATCCCTGCTGTCCCGACCGCACGCAGACAAAAGCACGAAATCGGGAGCCTGGAAGAGCAATATCCTTGCAAAGCAGGGAGGCGAGCGAGGGAGCGAGCGGCGCATCCGCCCCCCCGGAAGCTTGCGTTGCAAAATGCATTTTCATTCTGAATGGGAAGAGGGAAGAGTCTGAAGCTTCTTGGGGGATAGAAACTACATAAAAAACCAACTGGAAAACATCTAACTTCCATACTGGAAATGGAAGACAAAACCAGCTTGAAACAATGAAATCCAGTCTGTCTTCCCTCTACTAAAACCAAACGTTTTCTCCTAACAGAAGAAGGGGGAAAAAAAGTGACGCAATGCACTTGGACTTCCCTCTCTTGGAAATGATTTTGTGGACGATACGTTCTGCTGACACCTTGCTACGCCCTCGCTTGCGCCGGCACCCGGAGAGCCCCGAGGAGGGGAGGCTTCGCGCGAGGCCAGCACTCGGTAACTGCTGGCGTGCGTTAGCAAAACGCGACATTCCCCGGCAGTGCTGCCGAGACAGCCCGAGCCCCGACTGCGAATCGCTGTTACGGGCGAGAGCTGGCGCTGCGGACGAATTTTCATGGCAAGGGGAAGGCCATCTGGTAAATATTTTAAAGAATTCTAATATATACATCCCTAAATGCTTTTTCAGATGATCAGATTTTACTTGGTTAATCAAAGTTTGTGCATGTATAAACAGCAGACATCTGTCACGCATAATACATGTATTCCCCTGCACTCGAGGGCGCAGTTCCTCGACGTGAGCCAGCCCTGCTCCCGCTCCGCAGATGCGGTTTCTTCCCCTGCAGACGTCCCTCGCAGACGGGCAGCGCGACCGCCGCAGACGCGCCACCGCGGAGCCCAGCGTCTGCAGGACGCCCGCGGCGCCGCCGGGCCCCGCGCGCCTTTTGCTCCGCTCACAAGCACCGAGTTTGCGCTTTTTAAAGATTTSCAACCAGGGAAGCTGGCCACGGAGGTGCCCTTACGCCGCTGGCAAGAGCCAGTCCTGGCCTTGGGAAAACCTGCACGCCCAGCGGAGAAGCAGCATCGGAGGTTGCTAGAAGAAGCCAGGAGCCAACGACCTTCAGCCCAACGCACAGGGCGCCCAACGCTGCAGTTTCCTCCTGGCGAGGTGTCCCGGGCAGGCTGCTCCACGCCTGCTAACGAGCAACTGTTCCTTTATAAAGTACGACGGAATAAGAACCGTTCCCATAATCACCTACTGGATTTTATCAGCGTGTTTGGGTTACGCTTCTGCCCCTTTGGCTAACGCCTAATTGATTCTTTAATCTCTACAACGTTTTTATTGACTGATACAAGAGCTGTTTAGGCRATCGGCGGCAGGAAAGCGGCTGCAAGCCCTCCGAGCCCCGCGACACGGTGCTAGGGTGACCTCATGTGAAGCGAACACTTTATTTGATAATCTATCACTTATTTATTATTCTAAGTAACTGCTTGCAGGTGGCGTGATTTTAGCATAATCGCTTTACACACAGGGAAAAGCTCAGCCCAACGCGCAACCTGCTCCCGAGCGGCTACCGCGGAGGACGCCGGCTCGCAGACCGCGCGGACGGGCGAAACCCCGCGGTCCAGGCGCTGCGCCGGGCCCGGCCAAGCCCCGCCGCCCGCCGTGAAGCTAACGCGGGGGCTAACGCGCCGCCCGTAGCTCCTGCTCGCGGGGCGAAAGGCCGCTGCTGTCCGCGGCAGAAGCGCACGTGGATTCAAGAGCGCTTTGCTGACGAGAAGAGCCCCCGAATTCTTGCAGCCCCCGTCCTCRCGCACCCCCAAAACGCGCCGTCGCGGGGAGGGGGCAGACGGAAACAGCCCGCGTCGCAGATCTGACGGAGCGAATCGCAGCCATCCGGCAACGGGCTTTTAACATCAATTAGTTCTGCATTAGCCTGAGAGTTTTGAACTAGACCCCTCCCCCCGAGGATTCAAGCCACTTAAAGCATTTTCCCAGGGAGAGAAGATTTGAGAAGAGCAAGGCAGGTACCAGGAAGCGCTACCAGGAGGAGACGAGTTTCTGGATTTTCTGCCTCGGGTTCTGCCCCGTCTCTTTTAACCGAGCCAACAAGCTCATCGGAGGAGGAAAACGGCACTTGGGTTGGCAGGACCCCGTCACCAGCACCGGGTGGCCCTCGCCAGCCCTTCCCCGGACGCCCATCTGACAGCGAAGCGAGGAAGAGCTGCCAGTGCTTCATCTTCAACCCTGGCTGGAAAAGAAAGCAAGAGGAGGAATCGTTTTTTCATTAAAATAAAAATCGATCCATAACAAAAATAGACCTCTAATGGGAAAAGCTGAGCACAAATGGAAGCTTTTAAGGATTCTTTTGACTGACAATAACCTGAAGACCCTCCAGGAACTCCAGCCCAGAATAATCAGATTAAATGAAAACTAATATACGATCCTGAAATTCATCCCATGCTGGTCTAAACTTATAGCAGCTGGGTAATTTCGCCTACAGGTTTCTGCCTCATGCCCAGCAGTTCACACTGAATTGTTTAGCCAAACTTAATCTACTGGGAAGGAAAAAAGCTCTTTCCTTTAATATGTATTAAAGTGAAGCCAGCTTCTAAAAGCAGTTTGGAGTACGGAAGACATAGGAATATTTTCTGTGGGAACGTGCAGACTGACGCTCGCTTACTTTATAAAGAGTAAGCACAATTTCTTAATGATCCAGGAAAAAGGAATTAAATTCTCTGGATAGGCATAGATGGGTCTCTGTGCAGGTCACATTTGGATTTCTTTGCATGCACTGCCCCAAGACGTTGCGCGGAGGCGACTGCGCCCATGCAGCCCTTTTCCTGGCGAAAGCTCCAGCGCTGAGCGCAGGGAGAGCTCCCGGCCCTCTCTGGGGGTAGGTTTTGGGGGAGGGCAGATGTTCCCTCCGTGTCGGGGGAATGCCGTGTAACGATGGTTTAGTGGGGAACATCTCCGTGTTCTTGGAAGAGAGGCAGAACAGAGCAGAAATGGAGGCTGCTCCTGGTGGACAGCTCAGCTGTCTCAACAAGTGACCTTTGCTATGTTTGGAAACAGAACTTCAAAATATAAATTCATCGTTAAAGATTCTCCAGCTGATTCCCGTGGGAGGGTAAACATGTTGCATCTTAACCCAGCACTGGTCTTCACTTCACCTCCTGGGGACGGTCCTCCTGGAAGACCTGGAGACAGGTAGATGATCTGCAGAAACTCGAGAGCCCCTGCACTGGCGCAGCCCGCCGTGTGCAAGCGGGAATCCAGCCGTGCTCGCTTGGTGCCCGTGCACCAGCAACACCGTAATCTTGGCAAAGACCCCGGGACTCAGCTCGTAGGAGGCTTCCCGGGGCCTCTCCAGCCTCCCACTGCGGGGCAGGGGTTGCTCCCCACCACCCGCGGACCCTCGGGAACCCAACCCATCTGCGGAAGGGGAACGGGGCGAGGGCGGCCTGCAGGCAGCGGTACCTTGCGGACGGATCTACGGCGCGCTGACTTGGGACTGCCGTGAAGCTGCGCTCGCCGCGCAGGGCTCAGAGGAGAACACCTCCCCAAGGACTCCTGTGGTCAACAGACAACGCGACTCGCTTCCGATTTCCTCCCCCCTGCTAACCAATTGTGTCTTCTTAAAAATGTTGTCCAGGAGAAACATTTCTGCTTTAATTCCCTGCATGCACCTTCCTCGCTGCCTTTGAGCGTGCATCATCTTCCAGGCATTACTCGGCAGTGGGAGCGAGAATTTTTGATTAAAAAAAAGGGGGGGGGAGAAAAAGGCTTAACAAGTACAACGCACCGCAACCAGGAATGCCAGCGACGGTCTGCGTTGCATTAGCCCTGACCCAGGGGTTGGGAACCAAAAGAAATTAATTAAAAGCCAACTGGGAGGTGGTGGTGGTGGTGGGGGAAACGGTGCCGCACGCTGCCGGGGATGGGGGGGGAAAGACGTCCCCGGGGAGCAGGTCAGCCCCGGGCCGAGGGTGCAGCCCGCCCCGGGCCGCGGGACCCCGCGCCGCGGCCCCCCGCCCGCTCTCCCAGCAGGCCGGCGGCGGCCCCGGCGAGCAGCGGTCACAGCCTCCCGGCTCAGGCCAACAGGAGAAGAGCCCCGGCCGGCGCGGCCGCGCTGCCGGCCCCGCGATCCCGAGCGTGCTCCGCACAGAGCGGGGGCAGAGCGGGCCGTCAGCGTATCCCTCCCGGCGCTAACGGCGCCGGCCCTCGGGGAACCCTTCGGAAACGCCGCACGTGYGCCCGGCGGAGACCAGAAACACCAGGACGGGAAGGGCTCCTCGCCACGCTCGCGCTGAGCTCGCCACGTTGGAGAGGCCCGGGCTGCCCGGGTTTCAACCCGCACCTAAACCCCAGCAGACTTGAGGCTGACCCTCCATTTGCACAGCAGATTGAGGCGAGAAAGGGGGCAACAGCTCTGCTTTTACGTAGCCTTTCCCCAAAAGCACATTTTCTAGTGTTCAACCCCTTGAGTTTTACCTTCCTGATAATAAATCGAAATTCCAGAGTCACTGCACCTATGAAAGCCCACTTCGTAAACGCTGGTTGCAAACCTGGAATGTGTACAATTAGGAATATTAATTTGACTCCGTACTGGTTCACCTTTTTCTTGACTCTGAGCTGATGATTTTCTAATGGAGCAGATAGACTAAACAAATCAATCATTCGGCAAGCGCGCGAGGAGAAAGACAAACAGCGGGACGGACAAAGCACCAGAACGCGGAGGAAAACCAGACCACGGCAGCAGGTGGACGGGCCGGCTGGAAACCCACCGTCAAACGTGTGTAAACACGGGCACGCAAAAAAATACAGATAGGAACAAGAACTGTAATTTATAATGAAGCGGACGGCTCRTGCCTTCGGCAGCCGGTTGCTGGCGCCCTTCGTGCCCGTTCGCCTCCGTCAGGCCTGCGCGGGGTAAGGCCAGCTCCGGTCTGCGTAAAACTTCTTCAGGCCCTGGAGATTCACGGGGGGGAAGTAGGGCCCGATCCTCTTCCGGATCCACCACTTCCCGTCGCCGGCGTGCTTGCCTCCCGGCTGGCTAAACTTGTACTTGAAGTGCTCCGCGCGGATCCACCTTGGGAGAGACAGAAGGCAGCCGGTGAGAACGGCCCCGGGGCAGGGCGAAGGCCCGCGAG